>NW_027623708.1:0-9456 GCF_034508935.2 Berghia stephanieae
TCCCTTGGGCGGGTGGTTTTTGATCATTATGTTGTTATTTTTTATCTATTTTTACTCCAGAGTTTCAGGTGCGGTTTTGTATGACGTCATCAAGAAATGCCGTCTGTTCAATGAAATTATTATTATATGTAATAGTAGTTTTGGGAAACAACGGAGTTCAACGGGTTCAAATAGCCGCTATGTTATGAGGCCTTGAGCAAGTCCCCTCGTTCCCCTTAGCTGAGTTTACAGCGCGGCACGCGACTTACGCATGGGTTTTTCCCAGTCTGCCTTGGAATAGACCCTAGAGACAATTTTCCCCTATTGGGATGAATAAAGGAAATTATAAAATATATATATATATATATTTATATATATATATAATATATTTATATATTTTATTAAATACGTGATCAAATCTAAAATTTCGGTGATATATGGAGCTGTTTTAAGATACTGACAAATGAAAAGGCCAGTACTTACATCACAGCCCATCTTGCAGTATTCTCGCCACAAGAGATTGAGATACTGACAAATGAAATGCCAGTACATAACAGCCCATCTCGCTGTATTTCTCGCCACAGAGGTGATTGAGATACTGACAAATGAAATGCCACTACCTACATAACAGCCCAGCTTGCAGTATTCTCGCCACAGAGGTGATTGAGATACTGACAAATGAAATGCCAGTACCTACATCACAGCCCATCTTGCAGTATTCTCGCCACAGAGGTGATTGAGATACTGACAAATGAAATGCCAGTACCTACATCACACCCCATCTTGCAGTATTCTCGCCACAGAGGTGATTGAGATACTGACAAATGAAATGCAAGTAGCTACATCACAGTCCATCTCGCCGTATTCTCACCACAGATCTGATCGTAGAAGAGATATTCACAGACTTGATTACAACCATTAAAAAATTCGTAAAATTACGACAGTTTGGCTCCCAAATTTCAGACCTTCACGAGCATTTTAACTCACTAAACTTTAATGAAAATGACGTTTTTTCCCAGACTTTGTAATCGTAAGGATTTTTGGAAGTGTTAGTTAATCCTTATTGGGATAAAATTTATGATTTTCAAAGTTCACGTTGGTGGGCTAAAATTATTATTTCCTAAAAATTGAACGATTTTAATTATTCAGGTAGGCCATGTACCTCTAAAGCAAATTTACAAGTCCCCGATTTCAGCCAGGTGAAGGTCTCCCCTACTCAGGGTCTACTGTCGGCAATGATATTCAAACACAATAGAGCAGAAAGTTCTTGCCATATCTACATAAAAATTTCGATTTAGCAAATCATGCTCTACAACACACACTGTTTTCATTTCTTCTAAAAAGTTATGATTACAAAGAAAACTTAACAGGAAACTTGTTATCCGGGCATAACATGAAAATCGTTAAACACTAATTGGAATACAGAAGATGGATTAGCTCACTCTCCTAGAGCATTTCGGACTTTATCTTATCTTATGGCCCCTGCTGTGGTGTGTGTGTTGGTGTGTGTGTGTGTGTGTGTGTGTGTCTTCATAGTAATATATTGTAATTTTAAAAAATATATAACCCTTCCTTACTGGTAAGGAGAGTGTATTAAAGATAGGGCCTTTCTAAATATGCAATTACTATAATTCATCAGACTACGGGTTAAATATAATATATGAGTAGTAAACTGACAAACTGATTCCTTTTAGAATTTTCACAAGAATAGAAAATACAAACAACAAACGGAACATGGAAGCCTACATACAGTCAACACTCTTAAAAGCCCAAACCTTGGTTTTCCAACACTTTCTGTCCCTCTCAGTGATCCAGTGCCTGATATGGATAAAAGTCAACATTGTTTATTGATAACATGGATAAAGTCAACCTGTTCTACTGATAGGATAAGTCAACATTTGGCTCAACTGATAGGGATAAAGTCAACTTTGTTCTACGATAGGGATAAAGTCACCCTTGATCTTACTGATAGGGATAAAGATCAACATTGATTCTACTGATAGGGATAAAGTTCAATCTTAGATCTTCTGATAGGGATAAGAGTCAAACTGTTCTACTGATAGGGATCAAGTCCAACCTTGTTCTACTGATAGTGGATAAAGTCAATCTTGTTCTACGAAGGATAAAGTCAACCTTGGTCAACTGATAGGGATAAAAGTAAACCTTTGTTTCTACTTATAGGATAAAGTCCGAACCTTGTCCTACTGAAAGGTAATAGGATAAAGCAACCTTGTTCTACTGATAGGTATATGGATGAAAGTCAACATTGTTCTACTGATAGGGATAAAGTCAACCTTGTTTCTACTGATAGGTAAATGGATAAAGTCAAACCTTGTCTACGATAGTAATGGATAAAGTCAACCTATGTTCGACTATAAGGTAATGATGAAGTCAACCTTTTCTTTACAATAGGTAATGAATGAAGTCAACTTTGTATCTACTTATAGGGTAATGTGGATAAAGTCAACCTTGTTCTATCTGATAGGATAAAGTCAACCTTGTCTACTGATATTAATGGATGAAGACCAACCTTGTTCTACTGATAGGTAATGGATGAAAGTCCAACCTTGTTCTACTGAATGTAATGGATGAGAAGTCACCCTAGTTCTACTGATATGTAGGATAAAGTCAACCTTGTCTACTGATAGGTAATGGATAAAGAGTCAACCTTGTTTTACTGATAGGTAATGAATAAAGTCAACTGTTCTAACTGATTAGGATAATAAAGTCAATCTTGTGTTCTACTGATAGTAATGGTGATAAAGCCAACCTTGTTCTACGATGAAGGTAATGGATGAAGTCAACTTTGTTTCCATTGTGAAGGTACTGATAAAGTTCCAACCATTGTACACCTTGCGGAAATAGATTTTTCTTAATTTAAGATCACATCGGCCAGCGGCTTGAGTTCGCTAAAGTTTGATTTGATTTTTGTATAGGATGACCAGACAGCTGAGATCGAACAGCAGTCTTTTCTACGTCATTTTCTGCATTCTCCGTTGGCGTGTGGTTTAACACTAACACGCGGTATTGGCCAAGGGAGCGAGTCCCATGCCGCCATATTGCTTTGTTTTTACAGAGCACAATGCTCATTTTTCATGAAGAGTTTTAAACTTTCACAATCTATCAAGATTTTTGTTATAGAGTTTTTTACAATACTACGTATAACTGACAAATTGAATGCATAGATAATCCGCCTGACAAAGGATCCACGGTGAAATACTAATGAAAGAGATACAACCCTGAGGAGCGCTTAACGGAATATCTCCCCCATGATAGGTTGAGTTTTGAATTGAGCATTGACAGTAGAACGCTACGCTTATATCCAGTCTAGGTTTGCTTTTCAGTCTGCTTAGAGATAGTGGTGTAGGTTGGTACAATGATAAAGATAAATAAAAAATTAATATAAAATTGAGCTTATATATCGCAATATATCCCGCTAATGTGCTCAAAGCGCTTTACAAGGGGTCCCAGTCAACAGCAAACATTTAACCTGTAAGAAAGGACTTGACATGCCGCCTGTTAGGCGATATACAAATTTTCGGACAAAGAACAACGCTGTTACGCCAGGCCTTATATTACACCAGAGTAACGGTGAGGAGAATGTGAGTAAAAAGCCTTTTGCCAAGACTCAACTATGTGCGACGCGAGCCTCGAACCCCGGAATTCCAATCCGAAAGCGAGTTTCATACCACAAGACCACAAGCCGCACTTAAGATAATGAGTTTAAAGAACGGAGAAATACTGGATGTAATACAATAGTATGAAAAGAAAAGATTCTGATTTTGAGATACACTTGATGACGTTTTCCCCTCCCATGTCCGATTCCCTGCACTGTAGGTATAAATGTACCCAAGACACTTGTATGAAGAGAAGAAAAAAATAGTACCGATTCGCTGCACTGTGGGGTATAAATGTACCCATAGACACTTGTATAAAGAAAAAAAAAACAAAATTGGTACCGATTCCTGCACTGTGTGGTATAAATGTAACCAAGACTCTCGAATAAAGAGAAGAAAATAAATTGTACCGATTCCTGCACTGTGTGGTATAAATGTACCCCAAAACTCTCGTATAAAGAGAAGAAAACAAACAAAATTGTACTGATTCCCGCACTGTGGGGTACGATGTACGTCATTCTTCACAGAAGTAAAATACAACTGTTTCCTTTATATCCCATTGTGTTTATGATTCAGAGCAACGGCAGCAGCAGCCTCATATGGTTTTCACACTACTATGTTATGACGATCGACCCAATCAGCAAGTCTGGTCCGCATTCGTGCACCGTCACATTCCCGCCGGTAGCATCGTCACAACACACCTTTCGACTAGATGCTCTGCCGTCTCAGGTTCTTGCCCACATTGGGTACATGTTGGACAGGTAGAAAGAACCCACCGATGAAGCGCACTGGCCGTGAGGCAAGCTCCTCGACCGAAGCCGATTCGCAGTCACCCAGTGTCTCCTCTTATCGGTATCAAAGCCTCCAGCAAATGGTTGGTAGTGGTTCAGTGTCAACCAGTGATGCTTTAGGCAAAAGGATTAAGTTCAACTTCAATCCCTTGGTCTATGACCCGATTTGACAGACTGAATACAGGTGTATATTGTATAGAATAATCTGTTCCTAATACAATACTTACAATCTTTCTGGTCATCACCAACATCATCACCGAGATCCTTATACTCATCATCATTAGCATCATCATCATCACCACCTCATCATCATCATGACAACTTAATATCTTAGCCGGCACCACGTTATAATTACTATCACCAGCAACAAACCATCAATCCTAGCCAGCACCACAATACAACAATGAATGTTTCTTTTCTTTCATTCTAATAATTATATTGATGCTAGCTGTGTAGACATTGGTTTTTGTTGTGAATCATACCATATGTGTCCCTTGTCCATTGTTAAGAGAGAGAGAGAGAGAGAGAAGAGAGAGAGAGAGAGAGAGAGAGAGAGAGAGAGGGAGAGTGTGGGTGTGTGATTGAGAGAGAAAGAGAGAGAGAGAGAGAGTGTGTGTGTGTGTGTGTGTGTGATTGAGAGAGAAAGAGAGTGTGTGTGTGTGTGTGTGATTGAGAGAGAGAGAGAGTGTGTGTGTGTGATTGAGAGAGAAAGAGAGAGAGGGTGTGTGTGTGTGTGTGATTGAGAGAGAAAGAGAGAGAGAGGGGATAGAGAGAGAGAGAGAGAGAGAGAGAGAGAGAGAGAGAGAGAGAGAGAGAGAGAGAAAGCGAGAAAATAGGAAAGAGAGGAAAAACAAAGGAAGAGAGAGATAATAAAGAGGGACTGGAGGAGAGAATGAAGGGAAGAGAGAAAATAACAGAGAGGGATAGAGGTGAGAGAGAGAGAGAGAGAGAGAGAGAGAGAGAGAGAGAGAGAGAGAGAGAGAGAGAGAGAGAGAAACACAATCTGAGAACACGATTTTTGTCTATCTGATGAGGGATATCAGAGCACAAGCCAGCTTGTTACGAAAAATAATAAAATATGGGAGTCTGATGAGGATGGTGATGGTGTTATAGGGAACGGTGAAAGTGAAGGATTGTTACGGAATATTAGGAAGGTTGTTGTGATGATGATGATGATGATGATGAAGACGATGACAACGACAATGATGATGATAGTGATGTTGTTGTTGTTGATGATGACGATGGTGGTTTTGATGACTACGGTACTAGTGTGCATATGTGTGAGTGTGTATATTAGCAGCGGCATTCGGAACATTTTCATGTTCCTGGTACGATTGTGTTCCTGGTGGCGTTGTTCCTGGTACGGAACCTGTTCCTGGTGCGATTGTTCCTGGTACGGAACCTGTTCCTGGTGCGATTGTTCCGGTCGAAGAGAGTTTCGTATCAGTCATGTCCTAAGTATGTACGGCGCATAGATGACACGGGTACGACGTTTGTTTTGTTTTTTGTTTTTAAGGGTTTTACGGCGCTTGCAACACATTTAGGTTATATCAGCGCCAGTAAAAAGGAAGAAAATGGGATAGTAAAAAGTTCTGGAATTACAATTAAAGCACCCAAGAAAAAGTAAGACAAAAGGGAACTAGGAACAAATAGGGATCAGATGTAGATTCCAAGAGCATACCATCAATGTACTTAGTTTGAGATCACCTATAAGTCTCATCCGCAAGCACAAAAATCCAACAAAGAGGAATACACTCAAATACTTACATTATACATTCAAAATAAAAATAATAATACATAACAGAGAGATGATTTACAAGGAAAAAAATATCATCTCTCCAAAACAATAACTATGCATTTGACTGTTTCCCTCTCAGCTAGGACTCCGGCCAGAGCCAGGACAAAACCAAGTAATCTCATTCCAAGACAAAGACAGAAAGCATGTTGGAAAACAGATATAAGGGGATAAAGACAGTATGTACCTCCCTGCCCGCTATGGGAGGTCAGGATCCCCACCCAGGGTACGACGTTCGTACTCGTGTTTATGGTACCAACCACAGACAGACGAGAGGTTGCGTACTCGTGTTTATGGCACCAACCACAGACAGACGAGAGGTTCAGACTGGAGGGAGGGACGTAGGCTGGTTTGCGCGCGCTCTCTCTCTCTCTCTCTACACACACACACACACAGTTACAGTAACATGACCTGTCCAGGAACTTGTTCCTGGTGGAGGTTCCTGGTACTATTTCCTGGTTGAGCTATGTTCCTGGTGTTTACTGTTCTCGATAACCAAAATCCGTGCGGCACTAGTGTATATGTGTCAATATACTATGTTATGGATGTACTCAATAATATTGTATTATTATAAATGTGTAACCAAATGACAAAGTGCCACTATTTTGAGGACAATAAAAATATTATTATTATTATTATTATCATTATTTTTATTATTTTTATTAACGTTTGGGGGCTTTGTGTTATCGGTTTGCGGGTAAAGTCTCTCCCTCTCTCTCGCTCTGAGTGTGTTTATTTTTCTCTCTCTAGAACCATGGAGTAGATACCCATAGCAGTAGAGAGCTCATGGCTAATGATTTGGATCATAAACAAGATAGACAATGTACTAGATATCAACAGCAGAGGGAAATTTTCCAAACTGCATCATCATCATCATCATTGCCCTTTTCACCCTGGGTCAGGGTATAGGCCACAGACAAACAGTTTCCATCCTTCTCTATCCTGAGCTAACTTTTTTTTATCTCATTCCAGGTCTTACCACTTCTCTGTATATCAGCTTCTTTAATTCTTCTCCATGTTCCTCGTGGCCTTCCCCTTGATCTTCTGCCCTGAGGGTTCCAGTCCAATACTTTCTTTGTTATAGTGGAGTCATTATGCAGCCTGTATCTTCTCATCTCAGTCACAACTTGAGAGCGTTTTCCTGCTTCATACATGGTGCGAACGTTCCACGACGCAATTCGAAGCTGCTTGTTTGGCGAAGACGTCATCGGGTCAGCAGAGTCCTTTCGGCTTTGTCTGTTGTCCTTCATAAATTCTGCATGGTAGCCTAAATAATTTTCTTTTTAAGTAAATATTGATTGTTTATTCTATGCTTGGAGTGCATGGCTAATGATTTGGATCATAAAAAAAGATAGAACCAGGACTAGCTAACAACAGCAATAGGGGAATTTTCCAAAGTGCATGGTGGCCGAAATAATTTTGTTTTTGAGAATGTATTGATTAATTAAGCAAGGTTGATATGTATGATTAATAATAGACTTTACATTGCCACTCACAACGGCCCATGGCCCACTGTAGTCAAGGCCTCCTCGCACGCGTTTTGAGTCGGGATGATTAAGGCCATTGGCTCGCGATGTGTAGTGTGTAGGTAGTGTTAGTGTGTTTGTGAGAGTTAGTACAGACCGCTATAGTAACTAAGGATTCAACTACGCGCCGAGCGAGGCTTGAACCCAGGACCTTCGATCCAAAAGCGAGTATCATACCACAGACCACATAGCCACATAACACTAGACATAAACTGTGGGTGGGTCATATTTCACCAGCTGACTATTGCACTCTGGATAAACATGGATGTACACTTTGAGTTTGAGATTATTGAAGCGCCTGTTAAAAAAAAGATAAAAGAACAAGCGGATATGTGGTCAAGTGGTATGACAGTCGCTTTTGGATCAGAAGCTCCTGAGTTCGAGCCTCGGAGTCCTTGGTCCAAGTTGAGCCCTTGGAAAAGGCTCTTTACCTCACATTCTCTCACCGTACTCAGTGTAAAATGAGTACCTGGCCATTAACAGCGTTTCTCTGTCTGGAAAAAAAATGTAATATCGCCTGACAGGCGTCATGTCTCGTTCTACATGCTACGTGTTGCTGTTGGTCAGGGACCCCTTGTATAGTGCTTTGAGCACGTTTAATGGATATTGTGCTATATAAAAGCTACTTTTTTTTTTTTTAAACAGAATTCTAGACTTACGATTAAAAGCAACCAAGAATAAATAAGTATTACAAAGGAGACTTGTTCAAATAGGGAACATAAGTTTAATCCGTGAGCAAACGTTCAATGCACTGTCAACTGGGGCTACTTAGGCCACCCGGGGTAACTTAGGCCACTTACTGAAAACAAGATTGCTTATTTTAAAATATAAATTACATGTAGCTTTTATCTTTTAAATAATTAGAAACCCAATAGATCTAAACAGAACTCATGAATTTAACTTTTTGTAAAGCAACCTTTTTATTCTACTAAGTGGCCTAAGTAACCCTGGATGGCCTAAGTAACCCAGGATGGCCTAAGTAACCCAGGATGGCCTAAATAACCCCGGATGGCCTAATAACCCAGGATGGCCTAAGTAACCCAGGATGGCCTAAGTATCCCCGGTTGACGGTACTTAGTTTGAGATCACCTAAAAGGCCCACCCAGAATCAAGCCAGAGATTCCACTACATTACAGACATGTGATTCGATTGACAAGGGAAAACAAATGATCATCTTTCAAAACTAATATATGTGACCCAACGTCTCAAAACGGTATTATGTCGGGATGAACCAGATACTTAAAAGTCAAATTAAAGCTAAACTGGTCAAAATTATGAATGATTGGTATTCAGCAACCAGAAATATGATATTCATTCTCTTCTACAAAGTTTATAAACTCAATGCAAGTCTGTATTTCTGGCTACAAATTTAATTTCAGCATCTTAATCATCCCGACTTAATACCGTTTTGAGGAGAGGGGTCACATATACATATGACAGCTAAATATTATCAAGGCCAGGCCAGAATGACAGACACAGAAATTCCATTTCAAGACAAAGACAACAAGGACACTTGAAAAGAAATTAGATATAGGGAGGGCTATAGGAGTCGAAGTAGAAGACAGGGTTGCCGGATTATTTTCAGGCGTTCTGCCAACTGGATTTTAAAAATCAGCCAACTACCACAAAAATCTGAAAAACCGTACTATTTATAGAACCCCCTTTGAAAACTATCAGTTTTGTTAAACAAAAATTCGCAAGGCCGATATCTAATTTTTTTTTTTCATTTCCCCAAATTAAATAAAATC
>NW_027623709.1:0-9455 GCF_034508935.2 Berghia stephanieae
CTTCTTTTTCTTCTTCTTTTTTTTTCCTTCTTCTTCTTTTCTTCTTCTTCTTCTTCTTCTTCTTCTTTTCTTTTTTTCTTCTTTACTACATTACATCCTCCTCCAATTACATTTCCAGACAGTCGTCATCACTTAACCTATTTAGGTAACCCAAATGAATTATTTATTATTATTTCCTCTTTCTATACAATGAGTGAATTAAAAGGCAACCCTTTTTGAAAAACAATAAAAAAATTGTGTTCATTTTCGGTTTTCACGACTCCCCGTACACAATTGACCAAACGCTTTTAAATATGGAACAAGCGTGTTAATTTGGCAGTTGGATAAACTAGGTAAAGAAAAAAATGGAGTTTTTAAAAATTAAAATCAATCAAAATTTGAGAGAGAGAGAGAAAGAGAGAAGGGGGTGAGGAGAGAGAAAGAGAGAGAGAGAAAAGAATAGAGGAAAAAAAAATCTCATCCCTAACAAAAGAATGTTGTTATAACACGCCCAAGATCGCCCCCAAAATCGATTTTTTATACTCAGCAATTCAGACGTTTTTTTTAAGACTCGTTTTTATCATGTTAAGGATGTAATTAATGGTCCCTGATAATGTCAACAAAGGAAAAGCCAGTATAACACGTATCTTGGAAACGCAGAGCTCTGGGGGGAAAACGATATTATGCTGGTGTAAACATGTCATTTAAGGCCAAAAAAAAAAAAAAAAAAAAACGCATGTGATAAACAAAAAGAAATTAAAAGCAAGACAAACCAAGTGAATGTGGTGTCTTGTCAACTTTTTTTTTGTTTTCGGTAAAAAAACCGATGTGTATTTATTTGCGGTCGATGCCCCAAATTGTTGGGGGCTCTTTGTGGAAATATTCTAAAACCCGACGTTTATATTGCCTTTGCAACAAATTGCGTTCGATTAGCCCTGCAAAATTAGGTGTAAAAAAAAATGTCGAAAAGTAATTTAAAATAAAAAATAATCATTAAAAATATAAAAGTGGGGTTGGGGTTTGTGGTTTGCACTCGCCTTTACAAAAAAAAACCCAGAGTTCGGTTTCGCCTGAGTTGAAAAGTTGCCCTTTTAAAAAAGGCCTTTACACATTTCTCTAACGTTTTAAAGTGTAAAATAAGTAACGGCTGTTAACAGTGTTTTCTCTTTTGGGGCGAACCCGGCCTCATTTCTGTCCTTATGAAAAGTGTTTTTGGGAAAGGACCTTTGTAAAGCTTTTTTGAGCACGTTTGATTCATATTGCGCTACGTAAATGCCGTATTAAAGTTTAGGTACTCTAGTTATGTTGATATTTTTTCCCTATTTCTCTCTTGATAAATAAAAAAATTTTAACCCATTTATGATAAATTAAATTTTAGGCCACAAACACCGATTTAAAAACAGTTTGAGGACAGGTCAAATTATCTCCCGCTGTTAAAATTTATTAAGATGGATTTTTTTACAGAAAACGCATTAAGGGATGTTTTTCCATGTTTCATTATTGTTTAATGAAAATTTTTATCTAAAGTGCGCATGTCAATGTTAAGGACGGCTATGAAGTTTGTAGTTAACACTCGCTTCGGCCCGGGGGCCAATGTTTGAGCCCAGCTCAGCTGGTATATTGTTTCCTGGGAAAAATGTTTTATTCACTTTCTCTCGCCTATCGGGTTTTAAAAAGTGTCCCTGGCGTAACGGCTGTCTCTGTCGGGGGGGGGAAAATTTTTTTTAAAGGCGCTTTTGTTGTCCTTCCATTAAGAGTGCTGTTGGCTAGGACCCGTTGAGGAAAGTTTTGCGCACGTTTTTTGGTATTAGCAAAAATGAGAAAAGTTCAAATTTTTTTAAAATGTTATAAAATTATTTTTCAATGACGCCTTTATGTATGTTTTTTCGTGTCATCATAGTTTAGGGAAAAAAATGTTTATCTAAGTGTGTTTAAAGGTTGGCAATTTAAGAAAGTAAAATCTTTTCCCCCCCTAAACCATTTAACTGCCGTACTTGGAAAGCCCGCATTTAAAAATTGGCCTGAACTTGTCCTTCAAAATATCGAGCGATTTAAATGAATCATTTTGGCAAAAACTTTATTTAAATCGATCGAAATTTTGAAGGGCGAGTTTTTGGCCAAAAAATTTTAAAAAATACGTGTTTTCCCAGGTACGGCTTTAAAAGGGTTTTTTAAAATATTAAAATGCGGCTTTTGTGGTCTAGTAAATAAAAACACTTGGCTTGTGATTTTTGGGGTACAGATCGAGTAATTGCCCGAAAAAAGACTTGTTGTAGCAAAAAATCTTTATGGCCCAAGGAAGGTCCCCAAAACCCTTTCCCAAGGGTGGGGGGGGGGGGGGGCCCCCAACCCGCAGCAACACTGGACATAAAGGACGTGATAGGCTGTTTATTTTCTTTCCGACGAGACAACGCTGTTACGGAAATCAGGTACTTTGTTTCATTTGAAAATGGGAGAATATGTGAATAAAGGGTCTTTTCCTAAACCCGACTTTGCGTCATACTTCGGGATTCTAACCTTGACCAACGGCTCAAGCCATGAGACCTTAAACCAAAAAAAAACTTTTAAAAAAGGAAAAGAATCTTATATTTTATTTTATATTATATATTAATATATATATATATATATATTTATATATTTATATATATTTTATATATATATGGTTTTTAAAAAAGAAATGAAGGTCCCGTTTGCTCAGGGGAGGCAATTTAGGGTAAAAGGATATATTTTAACTCCCCGCCACCTTATGATGGTGGGGGGGCGGCGGGGTTTTCTTTTTAACAACAGCATTGTTGTTGTTGGTGGTGTTTTTGTTATTGTGTTTTTGGGTTTTGGTTTTTGTTGTTGTTGTTGTTGTTGTTGTTGGTGAGTGCAATAGGAAACTTTCTGTAAATGATTATGAATTTCCGGCTATACCTGCTCTTTATTTTAAAAATTACTTTTATTTTTTATGTCCCCTTTTATAAATCAATTTCCTATTCCAAAACATAGGGGAAAAATAAATTGAAGGCCTCTACGTACAAAAAAGTATGTATTTTCCTCTTTATTATTGATGAAGTAAAATCCCATGAAAAAGAAACGTCCCCATTCAGCTTCGAAAGAAAAAAATTTTTGGGGTCACTTTAAAAATTGACCTCGCTATGTTGTTCACATTCTATCTACAGTCTAAAACCCGTAGCTCTATCTAAAAAATCTGCCCCTCTCTGGAACGGCTATCTCCAAGTTCATTCATGATCCCCTATGCTTAGTTGAAAAGTTCCCGATAAAATAAAAGGCAATAAATCGGTTTCCAAACTCACTATAAAGGGGCGAATGCGCCGATTATCGAACGCGATTTCCCTTTACCCCATTGGTTGTTTTCCCCGTCAGACCCCTTTTTTTCTCTCTCTCTCTCTCTCTCTCTTTTCTCTCTTCTCTCTTCTCTCTCTCTCTCTTCTTCTCTTCTTCTTCTCTCTCCCCTCTGTTGTTTGGTGTGTTGGTGTGTGTGTGTATTTCTCTCTTCTCTCTCTCTCTTCTCTTCTTCCTCTCTCTCTCTCTTCTCCCTCTCTCCCCTCTCTCTCCTTCTCTCTTCTCTCTCCACATTCTCCTTTTCTCTTTTTATATATTTTTATATATATATTAATATATATATTATATATATATATATTCACATGATAATCCTATTACATATTATATAATTATGTATGTTATATATATTAATTTTTATATATAATATATGTGTGTGTGTGTGTGTGCCGTGTGTATTTTTTTCTTTCTTCTCTCTCTCCACAAAACACACTTCTCTCTCTTCTCTCTTCTCTCTCCTCTCTCTCTCCTCTCTCTCTCTCTCTCCTTTTAGTTCGTCGTAAGTCATTTCAAGTTAATTTATTTAACTTTAGGCTTTTTGGGTCTGAATAAAATAAACAAATATAAACTTCCAATTTTTTGTTGTTGTTGGGGGTAGGGGGTTGTTTTGTTATTTGTTTTCTTTTTTTTTCGGTTGTTTTTTTGTTTGTTTTTTGTTTGTTTTTTTTTTTGTTTTTTTTGTTTTTTTGTTTTTGGTTTGTTTTTTTTTTTTTGTTTTTAATGTTTGGGGAGAGAGTTTTGGGTTAAGGGGGTATTTTGTTTTTGTTTGTTGGGTTTTTTTTTTTGGTTGATTTTAAAAAAAAGTTTTGGGTTGGTTTGGGTATTGTTTTGTTT
This sequence comes from Berghia stephanieae, assembly GCF_034508935.2. Classification (NCBI taxonomy): domain Eukaryota; kingdom Metazoa; phylum Mollusca; class Gastropoda; order Nudibranchia; family Aeolidiidae; genus Berghia; species Berghia stephanieae. Next base: position 4,159 of record NW_027623709.1, read on the forward strand.
TTTGTTGTTGTCTTTTTTTTTTTTTGTTTGTTTTTTTTTTTTTTTTTTTTTTGTTTTTGGTTCTTTTGGGGGGGGGGGGGGGGAGGGGTTGGGTTTTTTTTTTGTTGTTTTTTTTTGGGTTTTTTGTTTTGTTTTTTTGTTTTTTTTTTGGTTTTTTTTTTTTTTTTTTTTTTTTTGGGGGGGGGGGGTTTATTATTTTTTTGGGGGGTGTTTTTTTTCTGCTTTTGCAAAAAAATTAAAATTTGTATTAATGCTCAAATTTTTTTTAAAAAAGGATCATCTTTAAATTTGATTGGTTATTTTAAAAACAATTATAACACATTCCCCCGTTTTTTCTTTGGGGAAAGTTTATTTTATATAGTTATCCCCCTTGCAATCTGATGGGGAAAAAAATTTCGTTAGAGTTGATCACCCGTATGTCTGGAAAAAAACAAAAATTTAAACATTAGGGATGAAGCCAAAGCAATATTTTGGTCATAGATTAAGTGAACCCTGGGTTTTATTTTTTATTATTAAATTTTTATTATTATTTTTATTATTATTAAAAATATTAAATTTTTATTATTTTATTATTGTTATTAATTTTTATTTTATTGTTTTTATTTTTATTTTTTATTATTATTTAAAATTTTAAAAATTTTTAAATTTTTATTTTTTATTTTTTATTTTTATTATTATATTATGTAATAAAATTTTTTATGTAGTGTAATAATAATAAAAACAAAAAAATAAATTTAAAAATAATAAAATAATAATAATAATAATAATAAATAATAAAAATAATTTAAAAATTAAAAATAATAATAATAATAAAAATAATAATAACACTAAAGGGGCAAAAAAGTTTTTAAATTTGGGTTTTTGGTATCGATTGTAAATGTTTTCGCGTTTAGACCCAGTGCTTTTTGGTTTGGGTTATGGTTTAATTTGGGGGGAAAAGAAGGAAAGATGTAAGGACCAGGCCTTGGGGGTTGTTTTCCCCTTTGGGGAATTTTATGTTGGGCCTGGATCAAAGAAAAACCTAAACAATTTTTGAACAGAGGTTTTTAAATTGAGTTAGATACCCCCGCCAAAATGCCCTTTTTTTCATTTGATTCCTCTGTTTCCACCAGAAGTAATTTGCTAGCTGGGTTGTTAAAAACCCCAGGAAAGTACATGTTTTGCAAAGGGGAATTGTTTTTAAAGCCCGTTTAACGCTTGAAACCTGTATAATCTTGGTCCCATGTTTTTTTGACTCTGTAAGGAACCCGCCCCGGGGTTTTTATCCCTTTGGGGAAGTTTTTATGGTTTGGGAAGGATTGGAAAAAGACCTAGGGCGAAATTTGAACTAGAAAATTAGTTTCCTGGGCTATTTTGTTTTTGCATAAAATTCCTTTGTCCCACCAGAAGTAATTTGCTTTGCTGGGGTTTTTACAAACCCGAAAGGGAAAATTTATGATATATTAAAAGGGGAGCACGCCCAAATTTTTAATGTCCCTTTTAAAGATAGAAAAACCCGTTTTAATATCCGTTCTCCATGATCTTTTGACTTGAAGGAAGGACCACGGATAATTTTAAAAATTTTACTTTAAGGCTTGGGGATATGATTTTTTTTTAAGCCCGTAGGTCTTGGTTCGGTTTCCCGCTCCTGGCGGCGCAAGTTGGCCCTTGGAAAAATTTTGACCATCACATTTTCTCACGTTATTTAAAATTTAAAAATTTAAAACCCGACAGAAATAAACGTTTTTTTCTGTCGAAAAAAAAAGTAAAAGTATCGCCTTACAGGAGCCTGTCTTGTCTTAATGTAAAGGTTGCTGTTGGATTGGCACCACATATAAAGCGCTTGGGCAAATATTTTTGTTTTATGTAGTGGATATAGCTCTATATGAAATATTAAGCTTGGTAAACCCATACGCTCATGCCATTCATTAAGTGTGTTGGAATATTAAAATTGAGTGAATCCTGATGCGTACTTTTTTGCAGGTCTGGTAAACCAATTTTAATGGGCTCATTGTTGTAATGAAAATACTCTCAAACCAAGGCAAAAAATCGTTCATTACAACAATGTTAAAACAAACCTATAATTGCGTCCGCTAATAGTCGTAGTAGTAGTAGTAGTAGTAATAGTAGTAGTAGTAGTAGTAGTAGTAGTAGTAGTAGTAGTAGTAGTAGTAGTAGTAGTAGTAGTAGTAGTAGTAATAATAATAATAATAGTAGTAGTAGGAGTAGTAGTAGTAGTAGTAGTAGTAGTAGTAGTAGTAGTAGTAGTAGTAGTAGTAGTAGTAGTAGTAGTAATAGTAGTAGTAGTAGTAGTAGTAGTAGTAGTAGTAGTAGTAGTAGTAGTAGTTGTTGTTGTTGTTTTTCTCGAAAAACCCTTTAAAAGAAAATTTTCCCGGGGGATAGAAAAGGTAATTTTTATAATGTGTGAAAACATGACGTCAGAGTGGTTTTTTTTTCGAAAAAATTTCCCAAGATAAGTTTGGCACTTATATCAATTTTGATAAGAAATAGGGTACATAAAAATGCCAAATAAAAACGGGGAAAAAGATACAATCGGGGTTACAAATCAAACTGGGAATCAAATTGATACAGAAATTTTTGCCGGGTTAAGAGAGAGAGGGGGGAGAAAAAAAAAAAAAAAAAAAAAGGGGAGAGGAGAGAAGAGAGAAAGGGGTTTAAAACAATTAAAATTTTACATTTTTTTTTTAAATTTTTTTTATATTTTATTGAATTAGATTTACTCTACGTCATCATTAATTTAATCCGGGAATCAAAATTTTACCCCATATAAATTCAAGTTAAGCACCAAAATCACTTACTTTAAAAACCCCTTTTGACACTAGGGCACATAATGTTGTTTTGATTTGTTGTTTTTTGTTTTTGTTTTACTTTTTATTTTTTTTTTGTTTTTTTTTTTTGTTTTTTTATTGCTTTGATTTGAAATTTTTTTTTTTTTTTTTTGTTTTTTATTTTTTTTTTTTAATTTTTTGTTTTGTTTTTTTTTTGACTTTTGTTTTTTTGTTGTTGTTGTTTTTTTAGTTTGGGTTTGGGGTGGGGCGTTGTTTGTTTTGTTTGTTGGTTTTTGTTTTTTTTTTTTTTTTTTTTTTTTTTTTTGGGGGGGGGGGGGGGAGCGGGGTTTGTTTTTTTTTTTTTTTTTTTTGCTTTGTTTTTTTTGTTTTTTTTTCATTTACCGTAAACCATTGTCTGACAAAGCATTTTTTTTTTCACTGTAGGCCAGAAATCTCTGACTTCATATTCGATCATTCCACTGAAAAGAGTTCAACGTGTTAAAAATTTCACGAACCTAGACTTGTTTGAAAGTGATGATTAAGTACAAAATGGATAGTTGTGAACTTATGTGACACATCGTCTCGAAACGGTATTATGTCGGGGCGAGGCTTATCTTATCAAATTCGAATTAAATAAATGCTTTAATTTAAAAGAGTGGGTTTGTTTTTTTGTTTATGTATCATGGTTTTTATTTGGTAAACGCGTTTGTTATGATCAGTTCCTTGATCGTTGACCCCCCGGTAATACTTTCAGGGCTCCCCTTCAGGTTGTCTATGGGGGAAGGGGTTTATTTTTTTCTGTGTTTTTGATTTGAAAATTTTAATTCACCCTTAAATTTGAGGTTAAACCCAGATCTTTTTTGGCTCTTTTTTTAAATGGAAATCTTAAAAACCCACAAAATCGGATTCGTGACAATAATTTTCAAATCTCGTTAAGTTTTTTTTATTTTTTAGTCAAAAGGGTATCATATTTTGTTGTTGTAAATGGAACTCGTATCACTTTTTGTGGGGCAAGGGGCCCCAAAACCAGGCATGTGATAAGTCCCAAATAGAGATATGCAAATAAGGGGGGGATATGAATGAAAAGGGGTTGAGGCCAAATGTAATGAGAACAAAAATGGGAAAGCATGGCTCGGCAAGGTAAATGAGAAGGAGAACTTTTGGCGGCCCTTTTGGGAAAAGAAAACCCAAAAAGAAAAAAGGTGTCCAGGTCGAACCAAAAGTGGAGAGGGGTTTGGCCCAAAACCCCGGGAAAGAGCCCTGCAATATAACCAACAGGCCTCGAAAGGGAAACCCCCAAAGGGGAAGGGGAAAAAGGGGGGGGCGTCCAAAACAAACCGGAGGAGAAAACCTCCCCCAAATTTGAGTGTCTCCAATCCTTCGGGAAAAAAGTCTGTGCCAAGGAAAAAGAAATGGAAGAGTGTGAAAGGAGCAATGGGGATAAGTCAAAATAATCAAGTGGTTTTTGGTATGACCCCCGCTTTTGGATCGGAAGGTTTGGGTTTGAGCTCGCGTAGCAAAAGTTGAGTCATTGGAAAAGACTCTTTAATATTATTTATTTTTATTATTATTATTATTTTATTGTGTAGTAGTAGTGTGTAGTAGTAGGTTTGTTAGTATAGTAGTAGTTAGTTTTAGTTAAATAGAGTTCATCATCATCATCATATTTTTTTTTATTTTTATTATTATTATTATTATTATTATTTTTTATATTATTATTGTTACATCACATTAAACCCATTATTGCATTCGGTTACAGACTTCAAAAAGGTGCACGTATAAACTTTAAAACAAAACTGAAAATTAATTAACTCCGCTCTCTATAAATGGTTAAAATGTTAGTGAAGTCAATAACCCCAAAGAGCCCTTTGTAAAAGAAGAAAGGCAAAATCAAACAGTGAATTTGGTTTATAATAAAAAAATGTTGACCTCAATACGGAGATTCCACTTTATTTTAAAAATTGTGTTTTCCCTTTTTTAACAACGTGGTGAAATTTATTCGAATCGTTATTTTTCCCCTTTTTTTATCAAGTTATTTGTGCGGCTAGTTTTTTGAGTATGACACTCGCTTTCGATGAAGGTCCCCGGGTTTGGCCTTTCGCTCGGGGCATAGGAGTCCCTTGGAAAAGGCTTTAAAACCCCATTCTTCACCCCACTCAGGTGAAAAAATAATACCTGGCCGTTAACACGTTGTCTTTGTCCGAAAAATTGTAATAACGCCCAAAGGCGCATGTCCCTCCTACTGTTAAATGTTCTGTTGCCGGGACCCTTGTAAAGCGATTTGAGCCGTTTATGGACATTGCCTATATAAAGCTCATTTTATTTTTTATTTGAAAACCCGCGGCGACAAAAACGACCGGATCGAAGACTAAAATTTATTTTCTTATAGAATATAAAAATTTTTGATTTAAACCCGTCACTGGAGTTTTTACATTTTTGTGTGGCCCCAGCACGATTCTCGTTGCAAAAAGCAAGCGATGCTAACGTGGTCAGTTGCCGGATGGGTGAATTTTCGGGAATTGGTTTATT
>NW_027623710.1:0-9439 GCF_034508935.2 Berghia stephanieae
GGTTCCTCAAGTTGAATGGTTTCGAATCGCGTCTAAACGTAAATCGCAACGATCGGGTAGTACAGATTTTTCTAATCATGTTTGAGTTAGTTCTTTGCAATACCATACCGTGCGACAATTTTTAAATCTTTTGAGACCCCCCCAAAACCCCACAAAATACGGTAATACGGCCATAGCCCAAAAAATTTTCAAAGGGAAAAACGATTAGCCTCAAAAAACCCAAGTCTTTTTTAAAAAATCAGGATTCCTCTCCAAACAAGAGAGAGAGAGAGAGGAAGGGGGAAGAGAGAGAAGAGGGGGGGGGGTTTTGGCACCAAAAATTTTGTACAGTCAAAAAAAGACGCCAACCCCAAAACCACCCTGAAGACGGCAATTACCCCAAAAACCCCAAGTCATTAACATATCATACCAGCTATTCTTTTGGGGTTTAAACCTTACAGAGGCTTTTAAAAATGCCCCAAAACACAGCCCCAAAACCCAAAATTTTTTTTCTTTTGGGGGGGGGGGGGGGGGGGGGGGGGGGGGGGGGGGGGGGGGGGGGGGGGGGGGGGGGGGGGGGGGGGGGGGGGGGGGGGGGGGGGGGGGGGGGGGGGGGGGGGGGGGGGGGGGGGGGGGGGGGGGGGGGGGGGGGGGGGGGGGGGGGGGAAAGATACTCTTTTTTTAAAAAATGTTGAGGGGGCCTTTTGTCCTTCAAATATCGTAAAAAAAAAAATGCCCCCTTTTTGGGGAAAAAAAAAACCTCAAAACTTGCGACTTGGGGAAGCCCCCCCACAAGCCCGGGGGTTTGAGAGGTTATTGTGGTCATTTAAATCGATCGATATTTCAAATGCAATTTTTTCCGGGCCCCAAAATTTTTTAAGTCCCCTTTTTTTTTTTTTTCCCCCCGAGTACGGCCGAGTGGGTTGACCAAACCCTAGAAAAAAAACTGTCAAAAAAGGGGGGGGTTTTGGTTAAAACCCGTTCTCTTCGGGGTTTTGTTTGGGGGCTTTTTTTTCTTATTTTATGAATCAATTAAAACCAAAAGCCTCGCACAAAAAGGGCTTCCACCGCCGCAAACATTACCACCACAATTTCATCACACTGACTCGAACCCTGACCTTCCGAATCATGACAAATTTTTTCCCAAAACCACACTGCAGCATAAAAAACATTTTATTTTTTTCCCAAAAATTTTCCCCCATTGCCCCACGTCACCCTTTTTCACCCTATCCATCCTACCCCCCCCTCCCCAAAGGGGGGTTTGGGGTTGTTTTGCTTCCCCTTTTCCTCCATATACTCAAGGGGCCATCAAAAAAAAACCCTATGAAACACAAAAACCCAAATTCTACAGGTAAAATCTTCCTGACCTTGACCAGTCACCAGCCTTATTTGCCCCTTTTACTAGGTTTGCCGATCTAAAAAAACATCTTTTTAAAAAAATGGGGCCCCAAAAACTCTTTCCCTTTAGATATTTGAATGAATTAAAATAATCATCCTTTTGCGACGCCCCAATTTTTTAGAGGGTTTTTTTTTTTTTTGAGTTTTTTTTTTTAAAAAAGGGGGCTCATTATAAATGCGTGTTGTTTTATGGGGAAAGGAAAAATTTTATTTTTGATATTTCCCCCGCCTTCGGGTCGTAAAGTAACGATTTGGGTTTGGGGAAATTTGGGGTGTAACTGTGCCCCCTTTTAAAAGGGGGGGGAAAACTGAAATTCGTAGTTATTTTTACGTGACCCCTTTCTTTGGGTTTTTTGGTGCTACCATGATGAGAGGGGTTTTGATAAATGATGGGAGATGATGAAAAGATGAAAAAGATAAAGATGAGATGATGATGATGAGGGTTGATGATATGATGAGATAAATGATGATGATAATGTGAGATGATAAAGAGATATGATGTGATGATGATGATGACCCGACAAACGACGGGAAAAGTCCCCAAGCGCTTTAAAAGGGGCATCAACAATTAAATTTGGAATTACAAACCCTTAAAAGGGGTCTTTTAAAACACTTTTCCCCCAATGAAAAATCCCATTTTTTTTTTATTGGTTCCGGGGGGTTTTGGGAAATTTTTTTAAAAAGGATCAAACCCCCAAAAAAACACTAAAAATTTTTTCCTTGATGCCCAGAAATTTTTTCCAGGGATGCGACAAAGGGATGGGGGTTTGGGGTAAAATATAACCCCAAATTTTAAATGAAAAGATAAGTTGGTTGATGTGTTGGGGGAATTTTAAAAAAAACAATGCCAGAACCGTTGTCAATATTCGCTCCTTAACAGGAAGGCAATGAACTCTTTTTTAAAGAAGTGAAAATGTTTTTGCGCGCTTAAGGGGTAAGCTTTTTGGGGGTTTTTTTAATTCTTTGCAGCCTGATATTTTTCCCCGGGTGAGTACAAAAAGAGAAGAGAGTTTTGAAAGAACCAATTTATGTAATCAAAGTCTTTGTCACTCTGTATTTGGTGTGTTTTTTAATTTTTTGCCGCTAAGTCATATTCTCACCATACAACATTTTTGAAAGGGGTGTTTTGGGGGTTTAATCTGGGGTGGCGGATGTTGGAAGTATTTTTTTTTAAACGCATAGAACATAAACCCCGAAACTTCCTATTTTTTAAATCCCAAAAAGGGTTTTTCTTCGGACCAGTGACATCTAATGAAGTCCTAGCTTTGGGGATAGAAGGGGGGGGGGGTTTTAAAAAACATTGTCATTTTAAAAGTTAATTTTTTCTGTCTTTTTACTGTTTTTTCTCCCCTCCATCCACCTAATCCCCGATTTTAAAACTGACCTTGCGTGTTAACCCTTGGGGTAAACACTATCCCCCAAAAAAAGACACATAAACAACCCCCCCCCTCTTCCCCCCCTCTTTCTCTTTCCCCTTTTCCCCCCCTCCCCTCCTCCCCACACACACAAAACCCCACACACACAAAACAACAAACCACCTCCTAAAAAAACCAGAGAAATGAAAAAAAGAAGAAAAAAAGTAGAGACCCGAGAAAACATTTTGGTTTTTTGGTGTGTGTGGTGTGTGTGGTTTTTGAGGAGAGGGGGGAGAATTTGGGGGGGGGGGGGGGGGGAAAAAGAGAGAGGGGGGGGCAAAGAGCCCTTTTAGAGACAAGATGTAGGAGGGAGAGAAACAAGAAACGAGGGCGTTAGACTGGAAGGAGATAGAGAGAAGAGAGAGAGGAGAAGGAGAGAGAGAAAAGAGAGAAAAAGAGAATTCGGTGTATTTGGTGTGTGTGTGTGTGTTGGGGTTTTGTGGGGGTTACCAAAGCAGGAAGTCAACACTTCTGCTCCACTGTAAATAATATAATTTTTTTTATGGGGCCCAAACCCTTTTCCCCGGAGTACCACCGGGGGGTTTTTTTTTAAAAAAAAAGGGAGCCGTCTTTTAATCCCGGGCCCCCCCAGAAAACGGGAAAACCCTTTTTCGTAAGGGCGAGACAGGGTTTACGCAAAGATTCGGGCCCAAAACCGGGCCCTTACCCGGAAAAGGGGCATAAAAAAATCACCTCAGGACACAACGAAAAGATGGGAAACGGTCTTCCCTTTTTTAATATCATTTTAAACATATTGTTCGACAAATGGATGAAAAGCCAATCGGGGAAAGAAGACACACAACCCCCAAAAACCTCCTCGGGGGGTCCCAACGGTAACAGGTCAAGCGGCCAAAAATGCAGAGGCACAAGAATAGGAAAAGCAAACCTTTTTTAACTTTTTTCCGATTAACTGCATGAAAAATTTCCCAAAAATTAAAAAGGTGACAGCGTAAAAAGGGGGGGCCCTTTTTTTAGGGGAAAACTGCTGCCCCCCGCTGGGGTTTGGGGAGTGATGTTCGTCGGGGCACACCGAACCGTCAGCCAGTTACTAGGCGAAATAAATTTAAAAATGTGACAAAACCAAAATTGGGCATGGAATTCAGGGCTTTTTCCCAAAAAAGGGGAAAAAAAACCCCATTTCTAAAAGAAATAAAAACCCCAAAAAAAATTCTTTCCTGGCAGGAGACAGAAATGAAACGAGGAAACATCTGGGCAGATTGGTGTAGAACAAATAAATTAATGATTTCAAACACCTGGTTTCAACAACACCCAAGAAGAACCTGGACATGGCAATCACCAGGGGACAGAGCAAGGAACCAGATAGACTTTATAGCAGATCATCAAGATTCAGAAATGGCATATTAAATTGCAAAACCTATCCAGGCGCCGATGTAGACAGTGACCATGTCCCAGTTTTTTGTACAGTAAGGATAAAGTTTAAAGCTATTCAGAGAACAGCTGGTAGAATAAAGAGGGATTACAGGTTATGCAAAGACAATGGCATACAAACAAAAATGAGAGAAGAATTTGAAAATGCACTCATGATACAAAGCCAAAGTGAACCTAAACGAAAAATGTGAAAAACAATATTGATATATTCCAAAAGTGTGTCAAAGCAACTGCAGAAAAAGCATTTACCAATAGCTCAAATAAACAGCAAAAAGGAATGGATGACAAATGAAATTCTAAACCTATTTGAAAAAGACGAAAATGCAACAGAGGGTCTGCAGAATACCAAACATTGAACAACCACATAAATCCAAATGCATCGAGGCACACGAGAACTATCTAGACTGGAAATGCTGCGAAATCGAAAGAGAATACAAACCCAACCCCCAACAAGCTCACCAAAGAATAAAAGAACTATCAGGGAAAAGGAAAAGCAAAGCAGCAGGAAGTTGTATCCAAAACAAAAAGGGGAACTGCTATTTGAAGAACAACATATAGAAAGCCGATGGTAGAATACATAGGCGAACTGTACAATGATCCAAATAGAAATGAACCACCACTGAAATTCAAAGAACCATTAAGCGGACCAAACATCACCAAAAGTGAAGTTGAACATGCCATGGAACGAATGAGGGATGGTAAAGCAACAGGCCCTGATGAAATATCTGTAGAGGTATTAAAAGCTAGGAGATCTAGCAATTGATGAACTTCACATATTATTCAACAATATATACAATACTGGGAAAATTCCAGAAGATCTCTGTAACTCTATTTTCATAGCAATACCAAAGAAAGCAGGTGCAGTCAGATGCGAAAATTTTAGAACTATAAGTTTAATAAGCCACATCAACAAAATACTGTTGCGTATAATTATCAACAGGCTAAGGAATAAGATTAACCCCGAAATCGCAGAAGAACAATATGGATTCCAACCTGACACGAGGGACAAGGAACGCAATATACCTCCTCCGTGTTTTTAAGTGAAAAGCTATACAGGTTCAGACCCCACTATACCTCTGTTTTGTCGACTACAAAAAAGCTTTTGATAGAGTACGCCACGAAGAAATACTAAAACAACTGCACTCCATTGGCGCTGATGAGAAAGACCTCAGACTCATGCAAACATTATACTACTACACCCAGCAGGCATCTATCAAAATCGGAAACTCTACAGGAAATTCCATTCCTATTAAGAAAGGAGTCCGTCAAGGGTGTGTTGCCTCACCAGATCTGTTTAATCTATACCAAGAAACAATCATGAGGGGCATAAATAATATGGAGGGAATAAAAGTAGGAGGTCACAACATAAATAATATAAGATACGCAGACGATACGGTACTCATTGCAACATCAGAAATCCAACTTCAAAGATTGTTGACAAAGTGGTAGTAGATAGTGAAGCCAAGGGAATGGAAGTGAATATCACCAAAACGGAATGCATGGTAATAAAAGAAAAACCCCGAAAACAACAACACCTGCAATATAACGATTCACGGCGAGCAACTTACCAACGTAGAAAGTTTTAAATACCTAGGTTCAATAGTGACAACAGATGGAAGATGTAACCGAGACATACGAGCAAGAATAACTCAAGCCAAACAGGCCTTCATGGGCCTGGGAAACATTTGAAAAACAAACAGATGTCGTTCGGGATTAGATTCCGAGTCTTGAAGTGCTACGTGTGGCCAATCTTGTTATACGGATGCGAAAGCTGGACTACAAATGCAGAAACACAAAAGAACATTGAAGCTTTTGAAATGTGGTGCTTGAGAAGGATGCAGAGAATATCGTATACTGCACACAAAACGAACGAAGAAGTGCTAAAACAAACATACCAACAAAGGAAACTAATGCCCTTAATAGTGGATCGACAACTAATCCTTTTTCGGACACATAGTAAGGAAAGATAAGAATGAATACCTGGCAAGTTGTGGAAAAATACCTGGTAAAACGCGCCCGGGGGAGACAAAGAAAAACACTCATAGACCAACTGAAGGGCTTCACCAACCTAACAATCCAAGAGCTGTTTGAAAAAGCAAGAGACAGGGAGGAATGGAGAGAGATAATTCATGCAGTATCCGAAGCCTGGACCAGGCATGGAACCTAGAAGAAGAAGTTATCTATATTATCTCAGTTGATAGAGCACTCACTTCACAAGCAAAGGGAAGGAAGTCGATCCCGGAAGCAGTCTAGATTTTGTGTGTATGTTTGTGTGTGTGTGTGTGTGTGTGTGTGTGTCAGTTTGATCAGGCGGGAATGTCGATAAACAAGCGTCCTAGGAAAAGGGTAGCAAGCAATTGTTACGTCCATTTAACGTAACAGATGCACAGATAATCTACGGCTTCGTGAGCCTAAAGATTCTCCGGAACTACTTTCTAAATCTATGATGTATTGCTTTACTCTATTTATTTAGATTTTACATCTGGTAAAAAAAAAAAAAAAGAAAAAATAATACATCCAGTCCTCCGGATGTAAAGGCATTGCCTTATTCACTCGACCATTTCGCAACAACCTCCACCCATCTATTTGTATCTTTAGAACATTTTCCACAGCAGTCTAGGATTTTCAGTTTCACTCCAGTTCCAAACGGGATATCATTCTGTGTACACAGTCCACGGTTAACACAACGTTGACAATCATTGTTGACGGTCCCTTCTGTGAGATTTTACAACACAACACAACACAACACAACGCCATATTTCCATAGATAAGCGACTTGCTAAGGAGAGTTACTTATACCTACCTCTACAAGAATTATGTCAAGAGAAACACAAACAATCATACACATACACACAAAACACACACAACACACACACACCACACACACACTACTTGATAAATGACACAACCTTGGGAGATAACACTACAAGCAACATGTAGGACCCAGCACTACCTACAACCCACTACAACCTCCTGAACGGAAAGATATGATAATTAATGAGGGCCTAAATAAATTATTACTACATAGACATGAAAGTTGCCGTAGGGTCACACACACACACACACACACACACACACACACACACACACACACACACACCAAACAAGTCCGCACATTGAAATTCAAAACTGTGACAACTCAACAATTGTCTTGGAAAACCTTTTTTTTTTCTTCATTTCAAAAAGCAACGGTTACTACTTTCATTTTGTTCTTAGAATTGACCATAGGAATAGAGGTACTAACATTGTGCAAATAGCAGCGAACAGATAATAACAATGACTCGCTATCCCTTGATTAAAGCCATGATCTATCGTCGCATAGTACATTTTTATCATACTTATTGTAGACTCAGCTACCTAATAAATGTTGAAACGACAGAGGAACCATTTGAAAAAAAAATAATTAAAAAAAAAAAACAGGACGACGCGCAGATTCGAACAAGTTTGTTGGTTGTAAGTCGAGTAAGCTATCAATGGAATTGCTCTCCCCCCCCCCCCCCCCCACCACCCAAGCACTGCTTCCACCCATCCTTTGGTTCAATGCACACAGTTGCACTGATGTACTCTAAAAATTAAAATCATACTAGTAAGACAATTCGTCCTTCAAATTAAATAATACAGTGATCCATTAAATTACTCTCATCTTGTCAAAACTCTCAAACCTGCAATTTCTACACGCTACAGAGACCGTGATAAACTCCATTCATTGATCCTTTCGGCTCTTAGGGAAGCACATTTTTTGTTTATAATAATATTATGACCTTCACTGAGTCCAGAAAGCAGGAAAGACTCCAGTCTTCACCTAAATGACACATTCATTCTGTCTTCCTTTTCTTCTCTACCTTTTCCGTGCAATTTATTGCTTTTCTATAATTTGACTTACTATATTTGTATTATATGAAAAGAGTGTATGAATTTATCAGTTTCCATAAAAGACCTGAACAGGACAAAAATTACTATGAAAAACTATCCTAAGATTGCTGCTCTCGCGTAAATAAATCAGTTAATTAATCAATATAAAAAAAAAAATAATAAATGAATAAATTAGAGCAGCCATGTTTGTTGATGTGCAAAACGCAGGCTACAATGTGGGAAATCCCAGATAAAGTCTTCCAATGATTGGAACGGTGTAATGAAATAGTTTGTGTCCTGTTGGGTAACACATTGTAGCCTACATCAGACCGGCCTAGCGCTACGAAAAATTCGAAGAAATACGAATTTTTGGCTCCAGCTACAGAATTGCATACGCTTCTTTGACTCAATAAAATTTGTTGAAAATGAAAGTTTAGCTCCTTATTCAGAACTTTGGACCATTTTTGGATCATGCTAATGGCAAATTGTCTATTTTATTCTTACCCCCCCCCCCCCCCCCTTCCCACCCCTGGAAACTACGAATTCAGCTCTGGAATACATGTATTTTATTATTATTATTTCATCAAGGGACGGGACGGGACGGGACTGATTGTGGGATTAAATGTAAGGCAGAGCTGGCCTGAGTTGACCTCTCGTCTGACCGGTCTCGGGTCATATCATATTATTATGATTACGGTCGTTCAAAAAACAACACGTTTTATTTTAAACATTTGACGAGAAAACACGTCCTTTGAATATCGATTGAATAAAATAACCCAACGTTAAAGTTTAAATTGAAGTTTAAAATTCCTCTCAAAGCTGGTGCTTTTTCCAGTACAGTCAAGACTTATATCTGTGAAAAGTTTTAAGATACATTGGGCTTTCTTTTTTTTTCTTTTTTTTTTTACTTTATATTCCAATCCTAAAATAATAGAATAATCCAATGGGGGGGGGGGGGGGGGAGGCGGTTTTATATGTGAAAAGTAAATAGATGATGGCGATTAATAGAGAGAGAGAGAGAGAGAGAGAGAGAGAGAGAGAGAGAGAGAGAGAGAGAGAGAGAGAGAACTTTATACAAAAAAAATAAAATTTTCCAACCCCAAAACAAAAACAAAGCACCCCAACAACCCGTTTTGCGCAAAAACAAAAAAAGAGCAGACGGAAACCGCAGGGGATCCAATTGACTTGACCGTATCGCCTTTGACCCCCACACACACCCCCCCCCTCCGATTTCCCCCACCTCTTGAAATCGCTCCCTTTGTCCAGACGTGCTCGGGTAAAAATTTAAAATCATCTGTGAATAGAAAACGTCTTGGGGCCCCTTCCAACGACTTGACCACGGCATCCCACCTGTCAAACGGATTTTTGAATGAAGCAAAATGACAAAAATGGATTTTGGGAAAAAA
>NW_027623711.1:0-6707 GCF_034508935.2 Berghia stephanieae
CATGTCGAAATCCTTCACAATTGAGTTATGCAAGTGACAACGCTATTAATATTTTATCATACTATGTTGTGGATAATTTTATTATTTTGTAATAAAAAGTTTTTCTTACCATGCAGGACTCTGAAATTAATACTGGCTTCTGAGGGTTACAGGGGCTAATCACCACCATGAAAATCACCCATGTGATAAATTGGTAAGACTCATTCATTTTATACTTATTTTCCATCGACATTTTGTCCCTGCAGTTTTTCGCTGCCGAAAATATTACACTTGACAGCAATTAATCGCAAATTCTATTTTAGTCGCAATTAGACTCAATTTTTAAAATAAATATGTATTATTTTTTCTTTTCTTGTTACTTTATATTTTCAGTAATTAATTGTCCCTCCCCCTCCCACTATTGAGTGTAATATATAGTAATAGATTAGTTAGATAAATGCACTGTTTCACCAGGACCAAATGTTTAAAGGACAACAGCCATTCCAACTCATATTTTATTACGATACATTCAAGGTGGCGCACTGAGATGGAGAGATGATGACCAGCTTGTGACAAAATTGACTGTTCCAGAATTTGTATTTTTTTTTATTAAAAAAAAATTTCTTGGAAGGGTTCTGGGCAGAGAGTTCACATTTTTCTATCCCTTATATTTGTTTTCCCTTTCCATGTTGCTCCCTGTCTTCGTTATGGATTAAGATTGCTCATTTTTTTCCTGGTCCTTGCGGGGGTCTTTAGTTGGGAGGCAGACAGTCAAATACAGTACCTTTCTTCTTGAGATGTTTTTTTTTTACTGTAAATCATCTCTCGGTTATGTACTGTTATAGTTATAGGTTTTGAATATTATTGCATTATGTAAATGTTTTAGTAGGATCCTTTGCTTGTGTCTCGGTGAGACTTTGAGGTAATGTCAAAATTGGTACATCTTTGAGGTGCTCGTGAAATCTACTGTTCCCTATTTATTGAATCAGTCACCATATCATCGTCCTTTTTATAGTGTTGCAAGCGCTATTAAGTCCTGTAGTAAGACAATATAAGCAGATCTAGGTGGGGGTATTTTTTGGGGTCTTTTTTTTTTTTTTCCAGATAAGGAATTTTAAGATTTGATGGTTGTCCATAGACTTTTCAAAATAAAATTTGACTTTGACTTTGAGTATGATGCAGTTATAAGTGCTTGATTTCTGAGGACTAATTATAAATGGTGACCACTCTATTGCGTTTTTGTATGCCATGAAAATGTTACAAAGACAATGAAGCGACGTTTTTTGGGAATTCTGCAGTCATTCATTCCTTGAATTTGATGAGCGCCTGTTGCATTTTAGTTCATTCAAGTATTTTAGAGTGACAAACACAACTCGTGCATTATGGGTTTATATGCAGATTTTTGTCTTTAAATTGTCAATAAAAAATAAAATGCTTTTTTTTTGTTAGCTGGCAGGTCTGAATTGAATGCTATTGCATACAAGTTTGTACTTTTAATCTTTTTTCTTTTTACATTTAGCCATCCTCACTTTATCCGGAGAATCGCCTGCCCCTCGTGAATGAGACAGTGAAGGCTATGGCTAAAACAAAGGTGTCCACAACCCAACTTAGGCAATACATTCAATCAAGCCAAGGATAAAATGTGTTGCCTAAAGATGTCGAAGATTTGCAGCGGAGATTGTTCAAGCCTGATATTGACAGGACGGACGGTGAGACGGAACAGGAATTACTGAGAGAGATAGAGGAGGAAGGAGGTGTAACAAAGTTCAGTGTGAATGAGGATGGTGGTTTTGAGTATTTGTTTTAAGTAACGGGAAGAATGAGGCGTGATTTGAGTGTTTTTTGTGATGTGTTTGTTATGGATGGAACATACAAAGTAAATCGATATTTGTATCCACTTGAGAATGTTATGTGCATAGATGATGAGGGTCATGGCGGGCGAAAGACTGGAAATCCATGACCAACCTGAAACTGACATTGTACCAGTATGACGTGTGACAAATACACAGGAAGGACGGTATCGAATTGTATCTTCAGTGACAAACAGGATCAATAGCTTGTTTCAAGTTATGGGAGAACATCAGTTCCTGCAAAGAATCTCCCAGTTGGAACAGTTTTTGACTCTTGTCTCTGAAGATAAAGACTTTGACATTGTTGACATGACTGACTTAATACAGACAAATCCCCATTCTAACCCTCTTTCTGACTTTTCAGAGACACCAGACATTGCAAATGCACGTACTGACCAGAGACCACAGACATTATAAATACACACTCTGCCCAAACAGAGACCACAGAAGTTATGGACACACAGACTGACCAGACAGAGACCACAGACGTTATGGACACACAAACTGACCAGACAGAGACCACAGACGTTATGGACACACAGACTGCCCAGACAGGGACTCCAGATAACAGAGACACACCGACAGAGACATGCGACCATAAAGATGCCCTTGACACGACAGAGACAGTTAGACTGCGAAATTTTTCAAATGTGACTCTACACAGGAAATTTCATACAGAATTCCCTTAATACCTTTACTCATTGTCCATTTGTAAAATTTATTTTCATGTAATAAACCACCAAAAAAGTAAAATTTTAACGTGGGTGGGGGCTGTCACGTTACTGTAGAACGAGTTAAGTCTCAATGGGATATTAGCTTTAGGCAACCACGAGTTGGTATTTTTCAAACCTGTTGCTATGCTATCTTGTGATGACAACGTCTCTCAGTCGCCAAACGTCACTAGCTATCCTTCACATAATGCAGGGTTGATTGTGTGAAGTACGTTTGGGGCCGGAAGATAGCAAGGCATAGTGCAGGCTACTGTACTGTGTCAGTCCGTGAACGGGTGACCAATTCATAGTACAGAGAAGGCAAATCTGTTACTATATGTCCCAATAAAAATATAACACAGAGAAGGCCGAAACTGTGTTATACAGGCCGGTACAGAATAAAACAAATATAACACAGGAGACCAAACACTGTGTTGTAGAATATCAAAATTTCAAAAGCTGGTCGGTCAGTGACGAAATAAAAAGGGACATTATAAGTCGTAATATCACATCTCAATAAAAGAGTGTGATAGTAAAAAGGTGCCCGTTAACAATTGAGTCGGTCAAGTCTCTATCCAGATTCAAAAGGATAGTGCAAAGTCCTGTATGTAAAACAAATTTGAGAAGCATGTTGTTCTCAATACTTGTTGGGTCGTGATCGGTATAGAGTGAAGTAGTGTTCATGCTACACATCTTCACAAAAAATCAGAGCAATGCTGTGTCAAGATTACAGAGGAGCAAGAAGACAAGATTTGTTTGTGTGTCTTTATATGTTACGGAATAGGTACATTTTGGTTGTCAAAACTTTCATTTTTATTTTGACATTTTCTTGATCTTTTAAAATAAAATTATAATTTATTTAAAGATATACTTTTGTGGGGACCTTTTGTAAAATCATTAGTCCGATTGTAGTTGTAAATTTCTTTATATTCTAATGTCATAAAATCAGTGACACCACTGAACTCCCTACCAGCGCTTTTACTCACTGAGTCCGTACAACCACGCAATTTACTCACCCAGTCCCTACCACCAGCGCTTTTACTCACCGAGTCCCTACCACCAGTGCTATTACTCACCGAGTCCCTACTACGAGTCATAGAGCTTTTACTCACCGAGTCCCTACCACATGCTTATAACTCACCGAGTCCCTACCACCAGGCTTTACTCTCGAGTCCCTACCACCAGTGCTTTTACTCACTGAGTCATAGAGCTTTTACTCACCGAGTCCCTACCACCAGTGCTATAACTCACCGAGTCCCTACCACCAGCGCTTTTACTCATCGAGTCCTACACCTTTGCTATCGAGTCAACTACTACCCACCAGCGCTATTACTCACCGAGTCCCTACCACCAGCGCTTATTACTCACGAGTCTAAGCTTTTACTCATGAGTCCCTACCACCAGTGCTTTACTCTCGAGTCCTACCACCAGCGCTTTTACTCACTGAGTCCCTACCACCAGTGCTTTTTAACAGTCTTTACTCACGAGTCCCTACCACCAGTGCTTTTACTCTACGAGTCCATACCACCATGCTTTTACTACTGAGTCCCTACGACAGCGCTTTTACTCACTGAGTCTAGAGCTTTTACTCACCGAGTCCCTACCACCAGCGCTATTACTCACTGAGTCCCTACGACCAGCGCTATTACTCACCGAGTCCCTACCACCAGCGCTATTACTCAGTGAGTCATAGAGCTTTTACCCACTGAGTCCCTACCACCAGCGCTTCTACTCACTGAGTCATAGAGCTTTTACTCACTGAGTCCCTACGACCAGCGCTATTACTCACTGAGCCCCTACCACCAGCGCTATTACTCACCGAGTCCCTACCACCAGCGCTATTACAGAGTCATAGAGCTTTTACTCACTGAGCACCTACGACCAGCGTTATTACTCACCGAGTCCCTACCACCAGCGCCATTACTCAGCGAGTCATAGAGCTTTTACTCACTGAGCCCCTACCACCAGCGCTTTTACTCACCGAGTCCCTACCACCAGCGCTATTACAGTGTCATAGAGCTTTTACTCACTGAGCACCTATGACCAGCGTTATTACTCACCGAGTCCCTACCACCAGCGCTATTACTCAGCGAGTCATAGAGCTTTTACTCACTGAGTCCCTACCTCCAGCGCTTTTACTCGTTGAGTCCCTACCACCAGCACTTTTACTCGCCGAGTCCCTACCACATGGCTATTACTGAGTCCCTAACACCAGGGCTAATACTATTAGCCACCAAATCCCTACCACCAGGGGGGACAATATAAGCTAAAACTAGACCCCCAAAATTCTTACAGTGATGCAGAAAAAAACAACGAACAGACCCCTTTCAAATTTACACAAAATTTTTCTTACAACAAGATGGATAGGTTTAGCAATAGTCTTGAAAAAAAATTTTTCAGAATTTTTTTTCGATTTCTTAGTGAAAATTTGGTGTGACATGACAGGAAAAAAAATTGATTTAAAAATTCATAAAACTGCTAAATTTTTGTTTAGCCCAAAACCCAACCATCATGATGCAAAACACATAAGAAAAATTCTGACCAAATTTGAAGACAATCTGATGGGAAACAATCCCGATGTGAATGTTAGAAAATCAGAGAATGACGCACAATGAAATTTTGAGAAAATGAAAAATTTGTCTTTAATTTGCTAATAAAGCTAATTATGCAAAGGCCAACAGTCATCAAGTATAACCAATATGGAACAAGAAAACAGTAATATTTTATAAATTGATCAAATTCTCTATGGTGAGGCTGAGGACCTAAAGCGGACCACAGACTTCACAGCAGATATCGGACTGCAGCCATAGATGTGAGGAATGAAGAAGAAGATCAAATTCTGCTAACCCATACCTCTAAGAAAAAACATTGCGAAATATTTTAATATCTGCTGTTATTCACCAAAAAATTACTTTAGTGGTCCAATATGCTTTATAGTTCTAAAATTCTTTAATTATATCTCATGAACTAATAATGTAATGTATAATTTGATGCTAAACACCAAAAATAACTGAATTAAAAAAAAAACAAACTTTTTTAAGGGGCAACATATCAACATAAGCTAAAATTAGACGTAAAACCCTAAAATTTCTAACATAGATGCACCAAAAACTAGCATATAAATTTCTTTCAAATTTAAACACAATGTTTCTTTCATAAATAGCTATATCATGAAAACTCTTGGAATAATTTTTTTAGAATTTTTATTTGATTTCAACTGAAAATTTAGCGCGGATCGACAGGAACAAATGAATTTTAAAATTTATAAAATTGCTAAATTTTAATTTACCCCAAACACTTACATCATGATGTAAAACACATCATAGAAAAGATTCTGAATAAATTTGAAGATAATTTAAAGGAAAATGACTAAGGTAGGATTGCTAGAAAATCAGACAAATGACATAAAACAGACATTTGAGAAAGCGCAAGCTTTTTCTATAATTTGACATAAAGTAGGTACCGTACCACAAACTAAATTTTCATAATGAGAATTTTGCAATATTATTTAAATAACAATGAAAGTATCATTGATACAAGAAAAGCAAAGAAAAAATGATAAAGTTAAAAGGCTGATTTTGCAGACAACTAAAAGAAATGATCCATCAAACTTTCAAAATATGACCGTAATAGGACAAGAAAACGAAATTTTGTAGATTGATCTAAGTCTAAAAAAAATTATAATTGGTTCACTAACCCATACCCCTTAGATAAAAAAAAATGCTGTAAAATTGATTTTTTTAACGCCCAGAGATAAAATAAATTTTGTGGTCAAATATGATGTCATACCTTATGAATTCATCATTATAATCACAAAACCTAATTATTTACTGTATACAATAGGTTATACAGATGATTTCTAGATATATTAAATGATTTTTGAAAATATGATATGGCACGCTATCCTCATTTTTCATTTTTTTATTCTACTTGAGAGACAAGTCGTATAAAATTAGATATCTAGTCAAGTTGAACTGCAAAATCAATTCTATTTTAGACAATAAAACAGTTAAAAAAGTGCACTAGCTCTGAATAAAAAGCAATTTGCTTTCCCAAACCCTTGGAATAAAATCTCTTTCGCCTCAATACAGAAAAAGTCAACACTACTTGTTTGCCACCACTTTTTTGTAGTTCCACAAAGAGGGGTTTATCCTGCCTGGATGGAAAA
>NW_027623711.1:6807-25981 GCF_034508935.2 Berghia stephanieae
TTTCACTAAGAAATCGAAAAAAAATTCTGAAAAATTTTTTTCAAGACTATTGCTAAATCTATCCATCTTGTTGTAAGAAAAATTTTGTGTAAATTTGAAAGGGGTCTGTTCGTTGTTTTTTTCTGCATCACTGTAAGAATTTTGGGGGTCTAGTTTTAGCTTATATTGTCCCCCCTGGTGGTAGGGATTTGGTGGCTAATAGTATTAGCCTGTGGTGTTAGGGACTCAGTAATAGCCATGTGGTAGGGACTTCGGCGAGTAAAAGTGCTGGTGGTAGGGACTCAACGAGTAATAGCGCTGGTGGTAGGGACTCAGTGAGTAAAAGCTCTATGACTCGTATAATAGCGCTGGTGGTAGGGACTCGGTGAGTAATAACGCTGGTCGTAGGGCTCAGTGAGTAAAAGCTCTATGACTCGGGTAATAGCGCTGGTGTAGGACTCGGTGAGTAAAGCGCTGGTGGTAGGGCTCAGTGAGTAATAGCGCTGGTCGTATGGACTCAGTGAGTAAAAGCCTGGTGTAGGACTCAGTGAGTAAAACGCTGGTCGTAGGGACTCAGTGAGTAATAGCGCTGGTGGTAGGGACTCGTGAGTAAAAGCTCTGGTGGGACTCACTGAGTAATAGCGCTGGTGGTAGGGACTCGGTGAGTAATAACGCTGGTCGTAGGGACTCAGTGAGTAATAGCGCTGGTGGTAGGGACTCGATGAGTAAAAGTGCTGGTGGTAGGGGCTCAGTGAGTAATAGCGCTGGTCGTAGGGACTCAGTGAGTAAAAGCTCTATGACTCGGTAATAAATAGCACTGGTGGTATGGACTCGAAGAGTAAAAGCACTGGTGGTAGGGACTCAGTGAGTAAAAGCTCTATAACTCGGTAATAGCACTGGTGGTAGGGACAGTGTTAGTGAGTAAAAGCGCTGGTGGTAGGGACTCGAAGAGTAAAAGCACTGGTGGTAGGGACTCAGTGAGTAAAAGCTCTATGACTCAGTGAGTAAAAGCGCTGGTGGTAGGGACTCAAAGAGTAAAAGCGCTGGTGGTAGGGACTCGGTGAGTAATAGCGCTGGTGGTAGGGACTCGGTGAGTAATAGCGCTGGTGATAGGGACTCGGTGAGTAAAAGCTCTATGACTCAGTGAGTAAAAGCGCTGGTGGTAGGGACTCGGTGAGTAATAGCGCTGGTGGTAGGGACTCGGTGAGTAATAGCGCTGGTGATAGGGACTCGGTGAGTAAAAGCTCTATGACTCAGTGAGTAAAAGCGCTGGTGGTAGGGACTCTGTGAGTTATAGCGCTGGTGGTAGGGTCTCGGTGAGTAATAGCGCTGGTGGTAGGGACTCAGTGAGTAAAAGCTCTACGACTCGGTAATAGCACTGGTGGTAGGGACTCGAAGAGTAAAAGCGCTGGTGGTAGGGACTCGGTGAGTTATAGCACTGGTGGTAGGGACTCGGTGAGTAAAAGCTCTATGACTCAGTAAAAGCGCTGGTGGTAGGGACTCGAAGAGTAAAAGCGCTGGTGGTAGGGACTCAGTGAGTTATAGCACTGGTGGTAGGGACTCGGTGAGTAAAAGCTCTATGACTCAGTGAGTAAAAGCGCTGGTGGTAGGGACTCGGTGAGTAATAGCACTGGTGGTAGGGACTCGGTGAGTAAAAGCGCTGGTGGTAGGGACTGGGTGAGTAATTGCGCTGGTGGTACGGACTCCGTGGGTAAAAGCGCTGGTAGGGATTCAGTGGTGTCACTGATTTTATGACATTAGAATATAAAGAAATTTACAACTACAATCGGACTAATGATTTTACAAAAGGTCCCCACAAAAGTATATCTTTAAATAAATTATAATTTTATTTTAAAAGATCAAGAAAATGTCAAAATAAAAATGAAAGTTTGGACAACCAAAATGTACCTATTCCGTAACATATAAAGACACACAAACAAATCTTGTCTTCTTGCTCCTCTGTAATCTTGACACAGCATTGCTCTGATTTTTTGTGAAGATGTGTAGCATGAACACTACTTCACTCTATACCGATCACGACCCAACAAGTATTGAGAACAAACATGCTTCTCAAATTTGTTTTACATACAGGACTTTGCACTATCCTTTTGAATCTGGATAGAGACTTGACCGACTCAATTGTTAACGGGCACCTTTTTACTATCACACTCTTTTATTGAGATGTGATATTACGACTTATAATGTCCCTTTTTATTTCGTCACTGACCGACCAGCTTTTGAAATTTTGATATTCTACAACACAGTGTTTGGTCTCCTGTGTTATATTTGTTTTATTCTGTACCGGCCTGTATAACACAGTTTCGGCCTTCTCTGTGTTATATTTTTATTGGGACATATAGTAACAGATTTGCCTTCTCTGTACTATGAATTGGTCACCCGTTCACGGACTGACACAGTACAGTAGCCTGCACTATGCCTTGCTATCTTCCGGCCCCAAACGTACTTCACACAATCAACCCTGCATTATGTGAAGGATAGCTAGTGACGTTTGGCGACTGAGAGACGTTGTCATCACAAGATAGCATAGCAACAGGTTTGAAAAATACCAACTCGTGGTTGCCTAAAGCTAATATCCCATTGAGACTTAAGCTCGTTCTACAGTAACGTGACAGCCCCCACCCACGTTAAAATTTTACTTTTTTGGTGGTTTATTACATGAAAATAAATTTTACAAATGGACAATGAGTAAAGGTATTAAGGGAATTCTGTATGAAATTTCCTGTGTAGAGTCACATTTGAAAAATTTCGCAGTCTAACTGTCTCTGTCGTGTCAAGGGCATCTTTATGGTCGCATGTCTCTGTCGGTGCGTCTCTGTTATCTGGAGTCCCTGTCTGGCCAGTCTGTGTGTCCATAACGTCTGTGGTCTCTGTCTGGTCAGTTTGTGTGTCCATAACGTCTGTGGTCTCTGTCTGGTCAGTCTGTGTGTCCATAACTTCTGTGGTCTCTGTTTGGGCAGAGTGTGTATTTATAATGTCTGTGGTCTCTGGTCAGTACGTGCATTTGCAATGTCTGGTGTCTCTGAAAAGTCAGAAAGAGGGTTAGAATGGGATTTGTCTGTATTAAGTCAGTCATGTCAACAATGTCAAAGTCTTTATCTTCAGAGACAAGAGTCAAAAACTGTTCCAACTGGGAGATTCTTTGCAGGAACTGATGTTCTCCCATAACTTGAAACAAGCTATTGATCCTGTTTGTCACTGAAGATACAATTCGATACCGTCCTTCCTGTGTATTTGTCACACGTCATACTGGTACAATGTCAGTTTCAGGTTGGTCATGGATTTCCAGTCTTTCGCCCGCCATGACCCTCATCATCTATGCACATAACATTCTCAAGTGGATACAAATATCGATTTACTTTGTATGTTGCATCCATAACAAACACATCACAAAAAACACTCAAATCACGCCTCATTCTTCCCGTTACTTAAAACAAATACTCAAAACCACCATCCTCATTCACACTGAACTTTGTTACACCTCCTTCCTCCTCTATCTCTCTCAGTAATTCCTGTTCCGTCTCACCGTCCGTCCTGTCAATATCAGGCTTGAACAATCTCCGCTGCAAATCTTCGACATCTTTAGGCAACACATTTTATCCTTGGCTTGATTGAATGTATTGCCTAAGTTGGGTTGTGGACACCTTTGTTTTAGCCATAGCCTTCACTGTCTCATTCACGAGGGGCAGGCGATTCTCCGGATAAAGTGAGGATGGCTAAATGTAAAAAGAAAAAAGATTAAAAGTACAAAATTGTATGCAATAGCATTCAATTCAGAACTGCCAGCTAACAAAAAAAAAAGCATTTTATGTTTTATTGACAATTTAAAGACAAAAATCTGCATATAAACCCATAATGCACGAGTTGTGTTTGTCACTCTAAAATACTTGAATGAACTAAAATGCAACAGGCGCTCATCAAATTCAAGGATGAATGACTGCAGAATTCCCAAAAAACGTCGCTTCATTGTCTTTATAACATTTTCATGGCATACAAAAACGCAATAGAGTGGTCACCATTTATAATTAGTCCTCAGAAATCAAGCACTTATAACTGCATCATACTCTAAGTCAAAGTCAAATTTTATTTTGAAAAGTCTATGGACAACCATCAAATCTTAAAATTCCTTATCTGGAAAAAAAAAAAGACAAAAAAAAAAAAAAAAAGACCCAAAAAAATACCCCCACCTAGATCTGCTTATATTGTCTTACAGGACTTAATAGCGCTTGCAACACTATAAAAAGGACGATGATATGGTGACTGATTCAATAAATAGGGAACAGTAGATTTCACGAGCACCTCAAAGATGTACCAATTTTGACATTACCTCAAAGTCTCACCGAGACACAAGCAAAGGATCCTACTAAAACATTTACATAATGCAATAATATTCAAAACCTATAACTATAACAGTACATAACAGAGAGATGATTTACAGTATAAAAAATCATCTCAAGAAGAAAGGTACTGTATTTGACTGTCTGCCTCCCAACTAAAGACCCCCGCAAGGACCAGGAAAAAAATGAGCAATCTTAATCCATAACGAAGACAGGGAGCAACATGGAAAGGGAAAACAAATATAAGGGATAGAAAAATGTGAACTCTCTGCCCAGAACCCTTCCAAGAAATTTTTTTTTAATAAAAAAAAATACAAATTCTGGAACAGTCAATTTTGTCACAAGCTGGTCATGATCTCTCCATCTCAGTGCGCCACCTTGAATGTATCGTAATAAAATATGAGTTGGAATGGCTGTTGTCCTTTAAACATTTGGTCCTGGTGAAACAGTGCATTTATCTAACTAATCTATTACTATATATTACACTCAATAGTGGGAGGGGGAGGGACAATTAATTACTGAAAATATAAAGTAACAAGAAAAGAAAAAATAATACATATTTATTTAAAAAATTGAGTCTAATTGCGACTAAAATAGAATTTGCGATTAATTGCTGTCAAGTGTAAAATTTTCGGCAGCGAAAAACTGCAGGGACAAAATGTCGATGGAAAATAAGTATAAAATGAATGAGTCTTACCAATTTATCACATGGGTGATTTTCATGGTGGTGATTAGCCCCTGTAACCCTCAGAAGCCAGTATTAATTTCAGAGTCCTGCATGGTAAGAAAAACTTTTTATTACAAAATAATAAAATTATCCACAACATAGTATGATAAAATATTAATAGCGTTGTCACTTGCATAACTCAATTGTGAAGGATTTCGACATGCAGATTATAGAGCAATTGAAAATAAATCTTAATAAGACAGTCAATAATAATACTAATCCAGCACAATCAGATACAATGAACAAATCAAGTCTTTCACTTTTTAAAACTGTTCTGGTAATAGTTGAACTATTGTCTTGCTGCATTACATCGTGCAGCCCGCCCACTGAAGACTGTAAATGAGCTGCAGATAGGCACACATTGCCTCTTCCTCTGGATGTTTTAAAATTCAGAATCAGTTTGATTGCTTTATTAAAATTGTCTTGGCAATCAAGATAGAAAAGCTGATGGTGATAATTTACTTCCAAGTTATTCTGAAATATTATAACCTTGTGCATATAATATTTTCATTTTTTTAAAATATGTAAAAGTAAAAAAACACCTCCTGCCCCCGTCCAAAAACAACCTCCTACCTCTGGTTAGGGCGAACTCCTTTGCTTGAAGTCAATTGCTTTTTGCCCTGCTGTGACGAGCGATTTTCTTTCACTGCGTGATTTCTTTATCATTCGTCATCGTCTCGTTCAAATCCACTTCAAACCTAGTGGACGAGACATCTATATTTGCCAAGGCAGATAAACACCTCAAGTAAGATAATCAAAACATGGACAGCCTTTCTCCAATAAAGCTCCAAATCTTTCTAATGGAAATTCTGGTCGTTAGGTGGGAAACATTTCCATTGTATAACGGAACACTCACTTTCAGCTTAAGGCTTATTTACCTGTTCAAATTGTCTGCCCATTGTATTCATGCCACCTGCTAATTACCTTTTCCAAACAAGTCGCCATCGTGCGTATGCCCTGAGGTCTTGTCTCGTTCAAGAGTAGCTCAAATTACAATTAAGGTCTAGCTCTCCGGTAATTCTCCGTTATTCTTTCTTACCAAAGCATCTGGATATCATTGGCCATCTAAAACAGGAAGATTCTTCTGATTGGCTATTTTCGTTTCACAAAACCAAATTCATATCTGAATCTGATCACACACACGCTAAGAAGCCCACGAGAAAAGAGCTATCTCTCCAATTTCAAACTTGTAAAAGTTTGTCTATCTCGGCTGGAGGTCCTGGCCATTTTCCTGGTCCTTTTCCGTGTCGTTGGAGCACCCAGTTGTGCCGAATCCCTGCATCCCAGTCCTCGAACAGCGGTAAACCCCTGATGTCAGCCTAACTACAACACACTGTTGTGATGTCCAGAAAACTCTGCAAAGCAGGCGCCAACCCTGGAACAAGCTGATACATTTGCCTCAGTCAAGCAAGCCGGCGGGATAAAGATAAGCCAAACGGGCTTATACCATTTTCAAATGTATTTTCCACAGACACATATGATTATATCAAAGTAACAAATAAATATATAATAGATTAGATCCACTCAATTAGAGCTATTCTTCCTGATATTAAATAAATACTTATTCTTTCTATCTTTTCCTGTAACAATCTAATTAAACTTTATGTATAGAATTGTTATTATTGCATTGGGCGTTACTATTGTCTTGACTCACTTGTTATTAATACAATTAAGTTATAAGGGATCCTAAGGCAATTCTTGATCTCCCCTAGATTAAACCTGAGCCGTTTGTGATATAGGTTGAGTGGTGCAGCTGGTAACGAGAGCCATAGCGCGCATACTAGTTCGAATCCAGACCATTGAGCTATCGGTTGGACTCGATCCCACAACAATAACACACAACCCGTCACACCTGCTTGCATTCATAGACACAAAAGTCATAAATTAGCCAACTTTCCTCAGGGTGATATGATGGAAGCTGAAAAACACGGAATAATATAAAAGATCATAACATAAATACCTAAATATTAAGTTTAAAAATTGCAATATTTTCTCCAACTGAGACAAAGGTGTTACAGTTCAGTACGTTAGAAGAATAAGAAAGTAAGTCGAGAGTTTTCTCGAAGAACTTAAATTTGTGACGTGGTACTCAAATCAGGGACTAGGTCAAAAGCTGAATGGCACAAATGGAAAGCCAAAGGCATGTTGTTTTCAATATTTAAAGTCAATAAAAATTCAAATTCTGTGCATTCTAATATTAGGCAAACAACTACAGACCACACTAAATTGAATTGTATTAAGTAAAAGGATCTTGTCACATTCAATCAAGCTGTCATTTGAGAAAAATTACTACATTATAAATTGAAGTTCAGATCGCATGTTTGAAGCCGTATTAGGAAAATTCATGTATCTGTGTATAAGCCAAGTTTCATCAAAATCACAGTGGCAACGAGTGTCTAATATTTGCCACCAGATACACTCGTAAAATTTGAGTGTAGGCCTATTTAGCAAAATCATATATTAGGAATGGTTTATACTACATCATAAAGTAGCGCATGTCCGTCATCATCCTGCATCTTTATATATATATATATATATATATATATATATATATATATATATATATATATATAATATATATATATATATATATATATAATATATATATATATATATATATATATATATATATATATATATATATATATATATATATATATAAATATTTAAAAAAGAATTGAGCTTTCATAAGCCGCAATATCCACCAAACATGCTCAAAGCACTTTACAAAGGATCCATGACTAGCAGCAACACGTAACAAGTAGAACGTTAGGCGATGTTTTTCTTCTGACAGACAACGCTCTTAGCGGATAGGAAATCATACACATGAGTACAGTGAGAGAATGTGAGTCCTTGGCGGGGCTCGACCCCAGGACCTTCAAATCCGGAAGTGAGTGCCACACAGCCGCATATATCTTGGCTGTTCTTGAGAATTTGCCAAACACCTACAAACTAATTAGTTAAAAGAGGGGAGATGGGCAGAAATAGACAGACAGATCCACACTCAGAGAGAGAGAGAGAGAGAGAGAATAATATCAGTTGCCTGTGGTGTCAGTCCGTTTAGGAGTGAGGTGGCGGAAGAAGTAGTCTAGCACTAGTACTTGGGTAGTAGTAGTAAGTAGTAAATAGGGGAGGTCTTCTGCACGTTCCTTGAGCTAAGGAAAGTATTCCTTCAACTAACCTTAAAATAAAAAATAAAACCTTGTACATTTCCAACACTTGGACCTGCACTACGACCTATAACTAAAACTAACAGACAAAAATAACCCCGCTAAGACTCCTCTCCAGTACCTTTCAATATTTCAAATTGAATTATAATGGCTGCGGAAAACTAAAACAATGGTTATATAAGGAAATTTACAAATCAATCAAGTTGTTCTACAGGTTTTAAAATGAAAAAATGAAGTAACAAGATATCACTCTAATATAGTGACACCTAACTAACACTAGACATCACACCAGCAGCAATGCTGAGCGGAGTAATTTTACTTTTTTCACTAGCAACCAAGTTGCCACATTGGATTTTCTTTCTTAACTTTTTTTTTTTAGTGTTCTGCTAATGTGCAATCTACATTTAAAATAAAAAGTGGCATCTTTCGTTTCTTCTAATTCTTAACAGACACGATTATGTCCACTTCACATCTCAACAACAGGGACAACTTTTTTCACTTCTTGAGGCAGTCTTTTCTTACTTCTTTTAAATTTCATTTTTTTAAAGCTTCTTTATTGATTTGTTTATAAGTTCTATTGTTCTTCTTATTATAATTTCATTGTCAATATCATTTTCATCAGCATACTTTTACGGTACTTTTTACCATGTTCTTATTCTTACGCTCTTACAGCAGAGCGATACCTAACGCAGGCCTTTAAAGTGCTACTAAATTTGAAAAAATAAAATAAAAGGTTTGACAAAAGATCCACAGTTCAAAAGCTAAAACAATTATAAAGTGAACCTACCTCGAGGCTCGAGGAACATCGGGGGTAAAGTCTCCCGCCCATACTGGGCACTGTGGGACTGGAAGTCTAGAGAGCTGCGCCGGTGGAACCCGTAATTTAGTTTCTTAAACGGTTCCGATCATTCAGGAGAGGAGTAGCACCTATCTAGTTGTAGTTATAAGTAGTAGTAGAAGGAGAAGAAGAAGAAGAAGGAGCATGTTCAGGTTCAAGTTCAAC
This sequence comes from Berghia stephanieae, assembly GCF_034508935.2. Lineage (NCBI taxonomy): Eukaryota > Metazoa > Mollusca > Gastropoda > Nudibranchia > Aeolidiidae > Berghia > Berghia stephanieae. The sequence goes on from NW_027623711.1 coordinate 16,042, forward strand.
CCTCTTAGTAGGCACTTCCAAGAATTTTTCAAAATAGTGGCTATGGGTATTAATTTAGCGTAGAAAAATGAAGGGGAGTGAAACATTAACTAGAGTGAAAAATTATCGCTCTGTCTCAACTGGTTAAAAAGTTATGACCGTTTATGTGGTGGAAAATCTCTCTATATATCTATAGCTTAATTATTAAGTTAATAGGAAAAAATGTGACCAAAGCACAGCATCCCAATGGATAATCACGTATAATTCAGAAACAGCTTCAGATACAACTTTGAAATTTTTACATGTGGTAAATCAACATCTCTGTAATACATTGCAAACAGAAAATGAATTATTTATTGAGAAAGAAAAGTATAGACGTCTAGTTTAGAGCTGAGACAGCTGAAATCAAGGAAAAATAGATCACGATATACAAATGAATGACCTATTGGAATTTTGGAAAAGTCAATAATACAATATTTATTCACATGAAGATAGACCAAATACACCACTGAATCGGCGTCATTTAGTTGTTCACTTTGAACTTTTCAAAATGAAAATAGACCTCATAAAAGCAAAGATATGAACTGACAAATGTTTGAAGTGGTGTACTTTTCTTAGTTGATAGAGTTAGAGTGAGAATGACGAGAAATGAGTTGCCACTTAATTAAGGAAAAAAATTGTCGTATCTAGTTTACTTACCTTCTTTGTTGACTTTTTAATAAAAAGTACATTATTCTCATTTTCGAATGTTTTCAAATTGGAGAAAAGATGAGAATGTCTCGTTTACCGAGAGGGCCATTTTTTTTTTATTTTTTTTTGCTTCACACTTCTCAAAGAAAGACCGCGAAAAGTGGAGGCTGGTCGGCTGGTCCTTGAAAGCTCACAAATGCAACTTTAAACGCATAAGACTCTTATTGACTCTTATTAAGAGTGCTGGGAGTAGCTACAAATATGTAAAGGAGCGGTGGTTTGCAACTTTAAACACATAAGAGTTTTGGGAGTACAAATAGTGAAAAGCGGTAGTTTTCGCTATTTGTAGTGGTAGTACAAATAACCACTTCGATAAAATTATGATGATAGCTCTATCATTCCTTGTTTTCTTTGATGTTTCATTTTTCTTTCTTCACTTTTACAGTGTCATCAATGACCATATGGGCAGATCACTTGCTGTGTTTTCTATCCTCCTATATGTTTTCTGTGTTGCTTTATATATTTGTCTTGGAATGGGATTACTTGGTTTGTGCTGGAATCCTTGGCTGTGACTAACAGTATGAGTGAAACAGTCAAATGCCTAGTGTTAGTTTTGGGATGTGATTTTTTTTCCAATGTAAATCATCTCCGTTATGTACTTTTATATTTTGGTTTGAATATATGTATAATGATTTGTAAACATTTGAATGTATTCCTCTTACTCTTAATGAGATACAGTACTTGGTCTGGAAGAGACATTAAGTAAGGTGATCTTAAACTTAGCATACACTGATGTGTGCTCTTGGAATCTACATATGTTCCTATTTGAACTATTCTCCTTTGTCTTACTTTTTCTCCTGTACTTTCAATTGGAAATCTAGCATATTTTGACTATCCAAATTTCTTCCTTTTTACTTGCTCCGAAATGAGCTAAATATGTCGCAAACGCAGTAAAACCCTTAGAGACAATCAATACTTTTGTCTTACTTTTTCTTGTGCTTTCAGTTGTAAATCTATAGTTTTTTTGACTACCCCATGTATCTACCTCTTTACTGGTGCCGTTCGCAACTTTTTGTCTTTGGAATGAGATGAAATCCTCTTTATGGGGACCTGTGCTTGTGTTTGGATGAGACTTATAATACTTATGTGATCTCAAACTAAGTACATTGATGATAGTGTGCTCTTGGAATCTAGATTTGTTCCGTTTTGAACCATTCCCTTGTCTTGCTTTTTCTTCCTCTTTACTGGCCCCGAAATGACATTAACGTTTTGCAAACGCCGTACCACCCTTACTAAATCATACATTGCGATGGTCAATCGCCTATGCCTCTTTAACTCGTTGCCTGACACTTCCTTAAAAACTTAAAATGACCTGGTATTACACGATTATCATAAGAGAGTTGTTAGTCGTGCTCAAGGAAACGAAACTTTGCCGTGAACCACGTGTGAGTTACTTAGAGTCTGTTTCTGGGCCCGTTTTCATGAGCGTGGACTCGATTTATTTACTTACAAGTCTAGTAAATGACTAGCTAATATTAAGCCTAAGCGAAGCAAGTGACCAACAAAATCGGATTTCATGAACGCTTTCTAGTCTCTTGGGTGGGGTTCCTGACCTCCCATAGTGGGCAGGGGGGTACATACTGTGTCTTCTATCTCCTTATATCTGTTTTCCAACATGCTTTCTGTCTTTGTCTTGGAATGAGATTACTTGGTTTTGTCCTGGCCCTGGGAGTCCTAGCTGAGAGGGAAACAGTCAAATGCATAGTTATTGTTTTGGGAGATGATATTTTTTTTCCTTGTAAATCATCTCTCTGTTATGTACTATTATATTTGTTATTTTGAATTTATACTGTAAGCATTTGAGTGTATTCCTCTTTGTTGGATTTTGTCCGGATGAGACTTATAGGTGATCCCAAACTAAGTACATTGGTGGTATGCTCTTGGAATCTACATCTGATCCATATTTGTTCCAGGTTCCCCTTTGTCTTACTTTCTCTTGGGTGCTTTAATTATAATTCTAGAACTTTTTACTATCTCACTTTCTTCCTTTTTACTGGCGCTGATATAACCTAAATGTGTTGCAAGCGCCGTAAAACCCTTAAAAACAAAAACAACTTTCTAGTCTCGGACTAGCTAGTCTCTTGCCTAGAACTAGAAGTGGGCTTTGTAAGGACGGTGACCAATTCCGCGATTTTGTGCGGGTAACATCCGCTCTCCAGTACACGACGGCAGGTAATATACCCGTCTTCATACTTTCAACGCAAAAGATTTCCAAAGAGGAATTAGCAACACATCCGGTATAGATTGTATGCGCTTGGCTAAGAAGCTCACAACATTGCCATCCGGAAGTATAAGTATACAAAACTATGTGTAACCATGAACATTTATAGTCTGGTTCATACACTTTAGTGAGAAGTACTCATAAACGTGGATGGCAAAAACAATAACAAAGACCTGAGTGACGTCAGCTTCGTTCTATCGATAGATAATATTTATTTCATTATTTTCATATTCCAACTTACCTTTGTCAGATGAATCAAATCACGCGATATTGACATTCGACAGCTGGACTAAAATGATTGTTCCGATGAATCACATTATTTCAGTCAGTTACAATGCCAGCAGAATAACTTTTGTCTCCACTATACTTTCTAATCATTTATTTGGTTGTTCTTTGTCGCAAATCATTCGATTACGAATCTCCTGTCACTCACGACTCACTTAGCCGATTAGAGTCAGTTTTTTTTTTCTTTTTTTTTCTGTTTTTTTTTTCTTGTTTTTTTTTCTTTTTATTTTGGGGGGGGGGGGGGGTTAGTTTTTACTCACAAAAATGTGTACTTTCAACGATCTGCACTATCTTATAGTTTTTAAGGCTAGTGTGAATAGCAACTGGACACTTTTTGCCTGTCATTCGTAACCGATGTATTTTCCTTCCGAATCGAGGCTCTCTCATTTAAAAATAGCTGCTATCTTGTTGACGCTATGCCGTATCCTAGTTACCCATCTCAATCTACTGAGCTTGTGAAGTCCTGCCTCAACAAATGACTAAAACTTGACCAAGCATAGTCCGAAGGTGCTGTGACGAACGATTTTCTTTCTCTTATGATTTCTTTATCATTCGTCAGCGTCTAATTCAAAACCACTTCAAATTTCAGTAGACAACAATATTTGCGAAGGGAAATTACACCTTGAGTTAAAACACTGAACATGGACAGTTTTAGGGAGCGTTCACATATTACGTCATCAGCTAGGGGGGGGGGGGGGGAGGGGGTCTACCAAATGTTGACATGGGGAAGGGGGGGGGGGGGTCAGACCCAAGATGATGTCATCAAAACATAGGCAAATTAGGCCTATTTTATTAAATGCAAGAGCTTCAAAAATGGCATTCCAAATCAATTAGCAAAAAGGTGAAAAATTATGTTGATCTGGAAAAAAGGAACTTTGAAGCTGCTGGAAAAATATTAGCCAATATTTGGTCCGAGTCGATAATAGATGGATACCCAGTAGTTGGAAAATTCATCCCTCCACCTGAAAATCCAAGACCCAAACTTCAATTTCAAGAAACAGATGATTGGAAGATAAAACACATTCGTCAATCCCAATATCTGCTGCAAATAGTGAAATGCAGTGACAACTCATGCTGCAAACCTTGGCGTACTAACTATTCATCTTTTTTTTCCAGAGCGTTTTCTGCCACCACCTGTACCACTTGCTTCATGTGATGATGGTTTGGAGATAGGCAATAATGGAAGATTTGGAAGCCTATTTCAAAGTTTGTTCCTTTCAAAACAGCTAAAGATAAATTGCTAGGATGAGTATTGCCCATCTCTCAAGAAACAAGATGGGAAAGGGGTATCACTTCTCAAAAGGCGAACTTGCCCTAAATGTTCATTGTATCACTCCTCGATCACAGCAATGAAAGACCATTCACCAAAATGCGGCATACCAGAAGAACAGCAAATGGGAGAAAGTGATGACGATGAAGATGAAATTGATGATACTACGAGTATTTATAGTACATTGCCAGAGGTCCAAGGCAGAAACATTTTTGAATCAATTAATTTTATGTTTGGAAATTGAAACAGAAATTCATTCCACTAAAAGACTAATATGCTATAAAATAATTTGCCTCCTATACTATTTTAAATTACACTTTCTGAATTTTTTTTAATAGCACCTGCACCAAGTAGCCTAATTTAAATAATGTTTGTTAGATTTTATCTTTGCAAATTTAAATTTTATGTCCCCATTGTATCGTACAATATAAATTATCAACAGTTTCTGAAATTAATAAAATGTCTGAATGTGTTTTATCAAACGTTGATAATCTTCTTCTTCTTCTTCTTCGTTCCCGTCACGTCACATGGTCAGTCCGGTCTGGTGAATGAAGCCCACAGTGGTCCTGAGGTCGTCCTCACTGCCGTACAGCTTCTTTGAGTATGGGGTTGGGTCAGGCCAGAAGTTCCTTCTCAACTGGTTGTACCTTGGACATTCCATTAGAACATGATGTCCATTTTCATTTTCAAGTCCGCAGTCACATTGTCCAGAGGCACCTGCTCTGGACATCCTCCACATATGTTCCTTTAACTGGTTGTGTCCAGTTCTCAGTCTGAAGATGATGACGTTGATAATCAATGTTTATGGTTTGAAAAATGAATAATAAATATTGTGAAATTAAAGTTATCTTTCAGTTTTTATTAAATTAGATGACGTCATCATCTGTTGGGGGAGGGGGGGGGGTCAGGTCAATGATGACAAGTGATGACTTGGGGGAGGGGGGGGGTCTAAAAAGGGCAAATTTTTGATGACGTAATATGTAAACGCTCCCTTATTATACAGTTAAGCTAATGTAAACATACACTCGTCAAAGCCATTGTATAACGGGACGCTATCTTACCACTCACTTCCCGCTTTTTGGGCTTATTCACCCGTTCAATAGCCTGTCGATTGACTGCATATCTCCTGCTAATAGTCCTTTCCAAACAAGACTTCAGGTGTGTTTATGCCCTGAGGTTCGCGTCTCGTTCAAGAGTAGCTAAAATTGCAATTAATATTCTAGCTCTCCGTTATCTCCTACCCAGTTGTTAATCAAAAGCATCTAAACGTCATTTGTTATCTAAATAGGAACATTCTTTCTGATTGGCTATCCCCATAATTGTTGGCGTGGCCTTACTTTACAAAACCAAATTTATCTCAGAAGTGAGACACACACACCAAGAATCCCAAGGAAGAAGAACCAATTCTTAAACTTCAAACTTGTGAAAAGTTCAACTATCTCTCGGTTGAAGGTAAATTATTATTGGTTAACTTATTCAAAGTGGAACGAGATATTACTGTGAATTCAATGCTTAACCTACCATTACTATTATAATTTGTGTATATTTTATTCGTGCTTTATTCTATGGATGCTCGTAAGTTGAAATACTTGTACAAAACTATATCTATAAGTAAATTATACTATAGTTAACATTTGTTTATGACCTATGCTATTATTTCATTTATATTCAATATATATATGGCATGATGTCTGTAATCTACCGCCAATCCACGGCCACACATCATGATCACAATTATAAGTTAGAAACCATAAATACAAGGGACATAACTCTGTTAAATTCTCATCATGTAAGATAGCTCAACTGTCAGTTGATGTTTGATACAAATGCAATAACTAACCATTACCATGGAGTTACTGCTTCGCCTTGCCTTGGTCGGCAAATAAAAGCTATTATGATGTGTCGCTCAAGAACGACCCGGTGGCGAAAGATAAACAAGATTTGACTCTAAGACCTTTTTGTTTAAACTCTTAATCGGAGGTCCGTGCATAATCCCTGTCTAGCATCCCTACCTTTCAGTCCTTGCTTAGCACCCAATCCCTGCCTCCCAGCCATTGCTTAACACCCAATCCCTGATGTCAGTCATCGCCGACACCAGAATCTTCCTGTCAGCCATTAGCCACAACACACTGTTGTGAAGTCAAGAAAACCCTGGAACCAGGAGCCAACCTTTATTTGGATTTATTCTTATACGAGAAGAAGAAGAATTAAGCCGTCACGGTCGTAAGGAAAGAAAACTTCCGCTGAGAGTAGTCAATAATCTTTTCAATCGAAGAAAATCTTTATTTCGCATTTATTACTCCCGTTGACTTTTAACGGGATACAAAGAAAGCGTAGGGACGGAGATTGTCAACCGGGAAAATATATATATGTGTGTGTGTGTGTGTGTGTGTGTGTGTGTGTGTGTGTGTGTGTCGGTAGCAAAATAGAGAGACTCGACCCGGTCCGACAAACGCTGTGTGTTGAGTTGATTACTGACTACGCGTGTGTTCGACGACTCGAGACGCGACAAGACCTGTGGCGATTCAGTGAGGAATCGGCAACTGACAGTACGCGTGGGCAGCATATTAGGCAGTGAATACGTGTGGGCCCTTAACTGTGAAGTGCTGACATTAAATAAAAATATTTGTGTTAGTGCATGACATAATCAGTCAAGAGGTGAAAATTTTGGATTTGTATTTTTTTTTTTTCATTTTCAGAAAGAACATGCTCCCCATAACATTTTAATCTTTATTTGAAGTAAATCGGGTAATTTTTCTTGAAGTTATGGTCAGATGTATAAGAAAGGTGTGACGAACGATTTTCTTTCACTGCGTGATTTCTTTATCATTCGTCAGCGTCTCTTTCAAAACCACTTCAAATTCTAGTAGACAACAATCTTTGCAAAACAGAAGCGTAATATCTAGGCGGTCGACCAACTAGAGAGCCTGTGAATGGTCGAAGACGCATTACTCACAATTCTATACGAATAGATGGTGGCGGTAGATTAACCCTCTAGTGTTCAGATTATTTTTGGATGAGGAGAGGACTTCCCTACATGGCCATGTCAATCATGTAGACATCCTTTGATGATATAAACCTCTACCCTTTGATGTATGCAGTCGCATTTTCGTTTTCTACGGTCACTCATGGCAGCAGCCTCTTATGGTTTTCACACTACTATGTTATGACGATCAACCCAATCAGCAAAGTTCGGTCCGCATTCGTGCACCGTCGCAAACCCGCCGGGTAGCATCGTCACAACACACCGTTCGACTAGATGCTCTGCCGTCTCAGGTTCTTGCCCACAGCGGGTACATGTTGGACAGGTATAAAGACCCCACCGATGAAGCGCACTTGCCGTTAGGCGGCTCCTCGACCGAAGCCGATTCGCAGCCACCCAGTGTCTCCTCTTACTGGTATCAAAGCCTGGCAACTTCTCACCAAGCTTAGAGTTAGAGGAGTGTACGTCCCCACCCCCACGAGGGATTGAATTCGTCCAAACCGACTTCCATCTCGTATGTGCAGCTCTGTCCGTAGTCAGGGATTCTGCGTACAAGGGTTGCCGGGACTTATTTCGGCTCGAAACGGGGGCACCGACCATTATGCGCTTCAGAGGGGTATCCCCATTCCCTCTCTCCTTGATCTTACTCAGCCAGTTTCCCGTAATCGTCTCCCTCCGGATATCGGGGGGGGGGGGGCTGGATCGCTGCCATTATCGGGCCCCATTCTCTTGGAGTTGTTGCCAGCGCTCCTGACACTATGTGCATCGACTTGCGAAGTTTTACATCCACCTTCTCAACGTTTCTGCTTCTACCCCACACTGGAGCGCAATACTCCGCGGTGGAATAGCAAAGTGGTGCACCTCCCTTCCCTGAAGCCCGCCTGCTCGGGTGGCAGGGCAGCGTCTAGGACCGGCCCCCATCGGTTTAATAGAACACGCTCCAACAATTTGTAAAGACAACTCAGCAGAGATACGGGTCTGTAACTGTCGGCCTCCTTCGCCGGTTTCCCGGGCTTCAGGATGGCAACTATCTTCGAATGCTTCCACACTTGTGGGAGCTTTCCTTTTGCAAGGACGTCGGACATTGCCTCTGCCAGCCAGGCTCGTGCCCTGGGGCCCAGATGCGTCACCATATCGGGACATACACCATCTATCCCTGCTGCTTTGCCGTTCTTTACATCGCTAATGGCGAGTCTAAAACCGTACGGTACGCCTTGCGGACACTTCGCTCAAAAGCCTGATTAGGGACCCGTTTGCTACGGTTCTTAATGTTCTTGGCAATTGTGTCTGCCTCACACTCCGGTGCAGCCTTCGCATAATTCCGGTCCGGGTCCAATTTCTTTACCAGATGCCAAGTGTGGCGGCTGGAGTGTGTAGAGTCGAGACTTTCCACGGTTTCCTGCCACCGTTGCTTCCTTCCCTCTGCCAGAGACTGAAGTAGTTTATCGGCTACGTCCTGGGACTGGGTCTGCTGGTACTCTTTGTACAGCTTTTCCGACTCTGCTCCAGCAAGGGGTGTAGAATTTCCGTTTGCCCCGTGGAATAGAACGTTGAGCGCTCTTAACCAGTAGCCTGCTAAATCTGGTTATATTCTTGGACTTGGGAGGAATGGCAGGGCCAACCTGCTCGATATAGGAACTGAAGTCCTCCCAGTCAGCCTTCCTGAAGTTCCATCTGCAAAGTGGGAGAGACTGCACCTTCGGTATTGTCACCCCCGTTGTGACAAGAACCGGCCTGTGCTGGCTATGCGGAAAGTCCCCGAGGACTGTTCGCTTCAACGTTCGCAACGAGGGTGAGATCTGGAGTATACTCCTTCTTATGGCGGGTACCCCTGAAGTTACCCTTGGCTGTAGGATCGTACACTAGGTGTAGATCATTACAGTCCATCCATGAGCGGAGTTGTCTTCCTGCCTCGTTGCAGTCTCGGTAGCCCCATTCGTGATGGTGGCTATTAAAGTCTCCCAGACAGATGGAAGGATGGCTGACCACCGGTACCGGTGGTGTAGTCCAAGTCGCTCTCGGTGGTTTGTAGATAATATGAGACGTCCACCTACTTCCACGGAAATTCGGTTCACCCCATTGCCGTCCGTTACCCTCTCTACTCTCTATGACACTTACCTTCGTTGGCTCTTTAGCGTAAACTAGCAATGACTATCCCGCACAAATCTTTGGGCCTCTTTTTCGCTCACGAAGTGCCCGAATTCGCGTCAAAATATGGGACGAAGCCGTTTCGTATATGCTATTTTAAAAAATTAATTACGACGCTGTTTATCGATGAATATGACTGAAAGTTGGCACACAATTAGAAAAAAGGTCATTTTAGATTATGTCAAGCGACAAAACTCGTGCGATTACCAAAAGACCGTTAAAAATAGATTTTTACTCTTTGGAGTAAAATATTTCTAAAACTACCGGGCGTGGAGGTTTTGTCTCTGACAAGGTAATACATGAA
>NW_027623712.1:0-9453 GCF_034508935.2 Berghia stephanieae
GGGAGATCAGATTTTTAGTTTGCTTGCCCAAGAAAGGTCATTGGTCCTTTTTCACATCGTTTCACTGCCTCGAGCACGCAGTTTTCCCCCCTTTGGGCAAAAAATTTTTAAATTTTCAAGTTCAACAGTGCCCGGGCTTTCCCGGGTGACCCGAGAAGTTTGATCGACCTTTATTTAAAAAAAAAAATTTTAAATTTTTTACTCATTTTTAAGTTTTATTTATTTGAATTTAAAACAGTGAGACGTCAAAATATATTCCCTTGTGTATTTCTTGTACGTAGCAATAGGACCCGAGAAAACGACAAACCAACAAAATTTTAAAAAAAAGATAAAAAAAAAAAAAAAAAGAAGAACAACGTTATAGTTTAGGTCTTGAATTTTTTTAAGGGACTCAGGGAGAGAAGGGGTGGGGGTGGGGTGGGGGTGGGAAAGATTAGAGAGAGAGAAGAGTAAGAAGAGAAGAAGAGGAGGAAGGAGAGAAGAGAGAGAGAGAGAAGAGGAGGAGAGAGAGAGAGAGAGAGAGGGGAAGGTTAAGGACTGCTTTGTAGTTTTTGTACTCGTTTTATTTTTTCCTTTGGTTCCTATCCTTATTTATAAGTTAAACTTGGAACATTTTTGGGTTAGAAAATAGGGCGTGAGCAGAAAGGAAGTGACTCTACTTTCCTTAAAGGATTTTTTTTTTTAAAGGGTTTTGAGGCGCTTATATAACATTGAGGTCTTTTTTAGGGCTAGTAGAAGGAATAAAGGGGATCCCAAAATAAAAATAAAAAAACTTTTTTACAAGAATGTTTAGAGAAAAAAATAACCAGCCCTACAATTCAAAGGTCGGGGACTGTTTTTGAAAAAAAAGATCTTGCGGAAAAGAAGACAAGGTCAAATTTGCCCGGGGCGAAGCACAGCCGTACTCGAGGCCAGTGTCATGTGAAAAAAAAAAATAAAACCTTATTTGGGGGCAAGCAGTACTAAAATTGATCTCCTTGGGAAAAATTAAACGGTTTTGATAATCACAAAATATTATATAGGACTGGGAAAAAAATAATAAAATGTTTTTTAAATTAATTCGAAACATATTCTCTTGTGGCCAATTTTGGGCCCAAAAAAGCCCGGCTAATGGCTATCTCGCAGCACGGGAAGAATCTCGTCAATGTTTTTATAAATCGGTTTCGAGAATTGAGATTATTTCAAGCACCCTGTTTTTGAACAACTCTCAATCAAAATTTTCCGAGAGTAAAAAAACACTGTAAATTTAATTAAGCCGTTGAATTGCTATAAATTTTTTTCTTGTGCATTTTTGATGATGCCTCTAAAGGCTCCGTATCAAAATCGTCACTTGAAATAAGGTAAGTTTGACGTAATTGGCCCCTTTTTAAAATTTTTTATTTCCGGGGGACTGAATACACAGCTGTGTTTTCAGTCCACTTGTGGGCTGAAACACGTTCCAAATGAGAATAGTAGAAGCCTCCCGGGCTCAAAAATTAGCCTTGTCCCCCCCCCCCCCTCACGTAGTGTTTTCCAGGTTTGGCAATTTTCCCCAAATTGTGGGATTTTTTATCTCGCTTGGGGGGGAAATAATGACCTGGGGGATGGTGGTTTTTATTGACGGATTTTTGTGAGTATAAAAAAAAAGAAATGTTTAGAAATGCAGTCTAATTATTTCTTTTTTTCCCCCTTTAAAGTACTTTTGGGGAGGACCTAGTGTGAGTGTACCTTTTGGCCTAGATCTATATTACACAACCTAAACAAACAATTCCGACAGTCAACTCCCGCTCAACAAACTTAACTCCGAATTTTCAAAAGCTTTTTTTAAAAAAAAACAGTTTAAATTTAATAGCGTTTTGTAAATCCTTTTTTTTCTGAGACAATACACTATTGTTTATTATAAGTGATTTTAAATCAAAAGGTGGATTTTTGGGGGAAAAGTCCAGTGAAGCAGGATAAAGTTGGGGGATTTCTGGCATAAAATTGGGTGGAATTTTGCAAAAACACCCGGGAACACGCAGAAAAAGCCAGCAGACGCAAATTCAAAGCTCGAACGCGAAATCTTTTTTTTTCCCGAAACGAAAACTTTTTACTTTTGATAATAATTGATGATTATTATGTTTTGGAAACTTCACCATGAATAGTTGATACACGTATGGTAGGTCGATTATTATATCTTTGTTTCCTTTTGAAAATAAACCTCATCCCCTCGCCTGCGAAGTTACAATTCCTTCCAGTCAGCAGTGGGGGCTGGGATTCCGACTTTTTCAGGGTAATCCTCCCCCCTTTACCCCCCCCCCCCCCCCCAAAACCAAAAAAAAAAAAACAACAAAAAACAAAAACAAAAAACACGGGAAAACCTTCCCAAATAAGCTACTACATCCCATTTTCCCTTTTTTTTAAAAAAGTCCCCCCCCCCCCCTCCCAAAACCCCCCCAAACTAGAACTGCCCCGGGGGTTTACCAATACTTGCTTCTTTAACTTTACCAATAAATTCGTTTTGACAAAAAAAATAAAAAAAAATTTAAGGGTTTTAAAACCGTCAAAAGCTTTTTTAAGATTTAAAGTTTGCATTTGTTTTTCTATCAAAAAAAAATTCGGTATTGGACAATTTCCTTTATGAAAATTTTAAAAATTTTGTTTGGAAAATTTTAAACGAAATTTTTCATTGGGCATTCCTCCCGAAATCGTTTGGGGGCTTACGGCTGTTTACCAAGGTGCCGTCGGAAAGAAAACAAAGGTTTTTTTTATAAGTTTTTTTGAGGGTTAAAAATAAAAGAAAAAAATGGGCCCTAATTCGTTTGGGGGAAAGCGAGACTCTGTTTTGGGGTGTGTGTGGTGTGGTTTGTTGTATGTGTTAGTGTGGTGTCTCTTTTTTTTTTTTTTTTTTTTTGGAGTGCCCCACATACAAAAGGGAACGGGGGATCTAGCCCCCAGGGTCTACGTAAAACGTAAACGGTTTAAACCCTTGTTAAAAACAAGCAATTTTAAAAAAAAAACAAAACAATTTTAAAAAACCCAAAAGGGGGAGAATTTTCCCCTTTCCCCTTTCAAACCCCCCAAACTTTCCCGACTTTTCCCCAAAATTTTCCTTTTTAAAAAACCCAAACTTTTGGGGATTTATAGTTTAATTGAAGCCCGGGGTTTAAATATACTTTTCACTGCCTCTTGAGGAAAAAGATTTATTCGCTAAGCAATCTGGAGAAAAAAATCTGTGTCAGAAAAAGGTTAAAAATTTTCAAAAAGTACGCCCCGTGAACACCGTTTAAACAATCCTTTGATCTACGAAACCAAAAAAACCCATTTTTCTTTCCCCTTTTTTACAAAAATTCGCCTTGCAGCCCCCATTTTTTTCATGCTCCCGCTGTTCTCCCCAATTTTTGCCCGTGATCTGTTGATGTTACCCATTCATTTTTCCCCCTAGGGAGCTCATTTTTCCATAGGGGCAGTTCTCTTCCTCTCCTTTCTTCCTGGGAGTTCATTCCATATGGCAGTTCTCTTCTATCTTAAAAGGGCTTCTTTCGTATTAAACCCCACTCCCCCCATTGGAAATCTGTTGACAGCTGCATGGTCATGGTGAAACTTTTTTCCCACTAACCCTTTTTGCTTCATCTTCTTTCGCTGAGTTCGGTCATGGTGGGACGCCTTGGATCCTTTTCCTGTTTAAATTTCGGGGTTTTTGGAAGCAGGGCTCTCCGAATGGGGGGGATTGAAATCCCAAAGCCAGCTGAGGGAGGACTGGAACGGCAGTTGTTTCAATTTACCAGAAAAAAAATGTAAAACGAGACATACCTTTTAAATCATATTTAATTTTTTTTTTCCAACAAAGACAACCTGTTAATGCCAGGTATCATTTACCCTGATATGGTGAATGAGTTAAGACCTTTTTCAAGGACTCAACATGCACCGATGGGCTCGAACCCCAGCCCATCCATCTGAAAGCGAGTGTCATACCACTCGACCACATCCGACGAAAGTGATCGGGCAGGTATTATGTAGCTCCATGGTCCTTTTTGGCGTGGCAGGTGTAATTATTCTTTACATTGTTGTTTAACTTACACTATTTATGAATTTTTTTTGACGACTCACTTGAAATGTTGTGACTGATTCTACTTTTTTTTCAAAATTTTTAAAAAAAAGGTAATGGCTTTCCGTACAAAAAAAATTTGGGTTTGAAACTTGTTTAATCTAACTAATCGAAACAATCACCATAAACGAAAACATTGGTAATGATCAGGACAACAATACTTATAAACTAAACTTTTCATAAAAATTTTTCATTAAGTTTCATGAATGTCCGAAAAATAGAGAGTTTGATGCAATGCATTTAAAATTTCGAAATGCAATGAAAAGTGGAGTTATTTTTTTGTAGCAAATCAATAGACAAGAAAATAGACAAACGCAATTTTTTTACAATTAAAGGCAATTTTAGATTTTTAAGAAATCTAGTGTCTCCAAGGAACAAAAAGAAATTGAAATTAGAAGAATTTTGGGGCCACCCTTAGAAAGTCCGCAATGAACCAAAACCTTTGAAAACGTTCAGGAACAAAATTTGACTGCGACAGTCAAGGAATCTTAAATTTAGGACAACCCAGAAGAACACTTTGTTGTCTAGTGGGGGGCATCAATGAAAAAGAACAACCCGCTCCTGTCTGAGCCCGATCTTACATTTCAGAAAGCAGTCCAATAGCCAAAGCGTAATCCCATCGAAACTGGGGCAAAAAACGTTTTTCTCCAACCGAAAAAACTACCCATTTCGTTACCAGCGGGATACCAAAAACCCAAAAACAAAAATCGAAGCACAAACGTTCATCACAAACCCAAAGCTACAACAAAACGTTGTGGGCACCAGGACAGGGGGGCCCATGACCTGCTCAATGCCTTCCAACTAATGTTCTGATCTAAAAACCCCTTTCTCTTCCTACTGCCAAAGGGTAGGACGGGAATTTTTAATGGTGGACAAATGGTTTTATCTGATCCACTGAAGATGAGGGTGTAGGGGTTCCTCCCCAAAATTGGGAAAGGGCGGGTCACCATGTATTTAAAAGGGATTAGATTTATAGTAAATCTAGAATCATTTTCTCGTTTTTCTGGTTTGCTTCTGTGGCAAGGAAAGGCAGTTTGATAAATGCGGGTGGGGCCACCCAAATGGGCAAACACAGGAGTGAAATGTTGGTTTACTTAGAGGACTGTAGCGGTTTTTTCATTGAAGGCGGGGTTCGGAAGCCCTGAAATTTGGGGCATTATTTTTTTTGTGAGTCCCAATAGTGGAAAAAGATTTAAGGCTGATTTCAATTTTCCTAGAAATGAAAAAGCTCTTTCCTTTTCCCCTATGTAAAAAAGCTGCTTTGTTTTGACAACTTCTTTTGAAGAGGGTTTCGTGCCCGAGATTTTCAGAGCACAGCACCAAGGATTGTTATGGCAATTAAGATGGCATTTTCATTGTGACAGGAAACAAATGGTGTGGGCAGTCCAAGTTGAAAAAAAAACGTAGGCCAGCAAACAAAATTCATTACTTTTCAAGATATTTTTAAATTTAGTTTTAAATATATGTTTTCAGATGTGATTGCAAAAAATGTTGGAAAAAAAGTCATAGATCGGGGAAAAAGTTTATTAAAACTAATTTTTCATTTTTTAATTTTTGATTTGTAGATCATGAAAAGCTTTTAATTATGTAAACAAAAGATGTGTTTTTTTTTTTTTTTTTTTTTTTACGATATGACATAAACGTTACTTTTAAATTTATTCATAAAACTTTCCCCGTTTTTACTCCGGACAAGGGGTTAGTTTTAGAGGTTTTTTCTTGGTACGGATGGATATGGGGGTGGTTAAACTAAATTTTCTGCTCATTGTTTCCTTCTTTTGGGTTGACAGTGTTTTTTTCTACCCAGTTTGCCCGGAAATCTCAACTCCAGTGGGAAAAAAAATTTTTTGGAAAAGGTTTAAAAACAAAATCACCCGAAAAATATGCATAATATTAAAATTCATTTATCTCATTTTAAAAGAAAACTTTTTTTAAAAAAATTAAATTTTTTTGGGGGCTTTTTCCCTTTTTCCCAAAAAAATTAATTCTGATACTTTATTAAAAAGGATTTTTCACCTAATAAAAACAAACAGCCTTCTGTCCCCTTTCATCAAACCCTATCTCAAACTGTTTAAAACAATACATTTATTCTTCACACCAGCCGAAAAATAACCAAAATAAAGTGTCTGGAAGAAGTCAACCCAAAATGTTCCATTTTCCCCCCCTTATTTTACTTTTTTTAAAAAAAATTTTTTTCCTTTTCCTCCTCCTCCTCCCCTCTTTTTCCTTTTTCTTCTTATTATTTTTTTTTCTTCTTCTTCTTTTTCTTCTTTTTTCTACTTCTACTTTTCTCTTTCTGGAAAACAAATAACAGACCCACATTAAGGGGTCTACTTCTGAAAACAGCATTGTTGCCAAATTTTTGTTAAATTTGATATTTAAAAAAAAATATCGCCAAGCTGCCTGCAATGGGCTAGGGAAAATCACACTGGACTGTGAATCATTTTCCCGCTCACTGATTCTCCAGAAAATTTCATCTTGTTTTGAAAGCTGTTTTATTTGAATAAAGCATCCTCACCTTTTTGTGGTTTTTCGAAGCCCTCCATTTGGGCATTCTGTATGCCTGGATGCTTGAAAGCATGATCAAAACTTTGACGTTAAAAAATTTTTGAACTCTTTCATTGTCGGGCCAATTGCAATGAGAAAACTCTCTAAAGTCAATGCGGCAAAATGTAAATGATTTTTTTAATATTTTTTAATAAAAAACTTAAATTTCAAAATTTTTATTCTCCACAAATACTGTTGACATGACATACAAAAATTCATAACCATTTATACAGGTGAGAAAATTAAAGACAAAAACAAAAATTATTAAACATAAAAATGGTAAATCTATTCACTACAAAAAATAAATTTTACATTATGCCATTTTTTAATAAAAAATTTTGAATATTTTACAATCTGTATACAAACTAAATCGGGTTCCATTTTGATGAATCATCAAAATGTTTGTAATTTGTTGTAAAAACTTTTTCTGTATCTACACTGTTGAACTTTTAAAATTGAGGTGATTTTTTTCCCAATTCAGGGGTGCCCCCTTTTTTGGTTAAAGCCGAAAAATTGGCCTTTTGAAAAATTTTTTAGATCATTTTGTTTATAAAATTTTTTTTTTAAAGGGGAAATTATTATTTTTAAAGGCAAAAATTTAAGGGGAGGAGATGGAATTTATCCTTTTTATGATTTAAGGGGAAACGTCGACCCAAATATGACTTTTTTCCACCACTCGAAACTTGTAAAGGGATTCGTCCACAAAGGGACCAACATCAATCTTTGGGTTTTAAAAGTGTTTTTTTTTTTTTTTGACCCTCCTGTTTCTAAGCCCAATGGGTGTGTGGTGGTCTGTAAAATCTGGCAGAAAAAACCCTGTTAAGACTAAACAAATGTAGCAAAGCAATTTTTCTGTCTTTTTTAATTCTCCTCCTAGGACTACTTTTTACCATTATAATTACAAAATTTTTAGGTTTATTCCCATCTTCCCAGAACCAAAACAAGCACGACTGACAACTTCCAGCACTATCACAGTCCTCATCAGAATTTTGAAGATTTTTAAATTCCGAAACACAGAAAGTTGGCCCATTAAAAGATCTTTAGGGAGGGGTAAATGTTTTTGATTCTTGCTGAACTTACCCCTACCCACCCTTTTTGGTCTTAGCCCAGTCAAAACAACACAAAATCTCTTAGTCATCAGATCTGTCTAAAAATTACAGCCTCTTGTTGTTAGGCTTTTTTTAAAAGCCCCTAAAATTTTTCTTTATTCCCGATGGTGTAAGATTTCTATTGGCAGAGATTGAAAAAACCCCCAAGATTTTTGGGAAAAATTAAAAATTTGAAGGGAGTAGCCATTGGCAAAACAAAGCTCATTAGACTGTTTTCCCCAATGATTGAATCTCAAAGAGTGGCAGTGTCATTTAGGGGGCAAAACAAAAAAAGTTTAAAGTTCCTTTTTTGAAGGAATGCATCACTGCGACACGTACAAAACTTTTCATTCCTAGCAGGCCATTTCCAACCTTTTCCATTTACTTTTACTCCAAGCAACATTAAAACTTTTGGGTGTACTTTTTTTGCAGGGAAGAATGATTTTTAAAGTTTTTTCAAAAATCTTTACACAAATTTCCATTAAAATGGAAGCGTAAAAAAGCCAGACGAACGGCTAATCAATTTTTACAGGAAGGGGGGAAATAAAAGAGAAAAATTTTGAAATCGGCTCCCCCACTTTTTGGGTTGTTAGAAAAGTGAAAGGGGTGTTTGGACAGTGTAAATGACACCACAGTTTCTGTACGAGGGAAAAGGGACCCCTCCTTGTTGTCTCCGGATTCTAAGGGAAAAACAGCAGCTCATGTTTTAGTGTTTTGGAAAGATGTAAGGGAGGTACGGGTTAGGGGTGGCAGTTTACTTGGGGCTGCCTCAGGTAATCTTTCCAGGGACTATATGTAAAAAGGGGGATTTATTTTGAGGATGTGAAAATTCACCCCCGGGTGCAAGCCAAGTTTTAACCAAACATTGATAAAAGGGATTTTTGTGGGGAGGTAAAGGAAGCATTTTTTCCATTTCATATTCCCAATAACCCCTTTCAGTTGATATCTTCCCTTTTTCTTTTTCAAAAATGGCTTTGCCCAAAGATTCGTGGTTTGACACCCATCCACAAGATACAGAATTTTCAGAATCCTTTCTCAATCCTTTGAAAAAAAATTAAAATTTTTCGGGGATAGGGGCCAGGGCCCCAACAATGTAAGGGAGTTCCTTGAGTACAAGTTTGGAAAGAATGTGATAGAGAATCCTCGTACCTAAACTTACAGTCACCTATTTTAGAAATTTTTTTCTATATGTGGGGCTATACTCGGACTGTTGTTTTTTCATATATAGCAAATTTCTTCCTATTTCCTTTTTTTTTTTTTATTTTTTTTCACCCACCCACCTATATTTTGAGTATCAGTGTATATCTAAACCTGGGATGAGTTTTTTGAATATTTTTAGTTTACCCGCTTAAACGCACACTCTGCTTTATTAGGGGACCACAAGCGAAAATTTTTAAAAATTTAGCTATCTAAAAAGAGTTAAACCACGAAAGTGCTTTGAAATTAATGAAAACACAAAAAAATTTGAAAACCGTCAACAAAAAATGAAATATATAAAATGAATTTATTGAACTTACAATTTTTTTCCCCCATATTCCGGGTTTCGCATTTTTTTTCCCACTTTATGACGCCATAAACAAAAAAGTTGGGTTAAAAACATTTAAAATAAACATTTTTTTGATAAACGCAATCATAAAACAAAAAAAAAAAGATTTAAGATGAAAAAACAAAGAACTTAAATGAAACCACCTCAAATATACAAAACACATCAAAAAATAAAAAAAAAGGGGAAATATAGGTCCAGGGTTTTTCCCA
>NW_027623713.1:0-9453 GCF_034508935.2 Berghia stephanieae
TAGTAAGTGGTGTCGGGGGATAATCATCACACCCAAATTGCTACGAATCGCCAACTAATTGTAAAAAGTTTATAAATTTTTTTCCCGTTTTGACTTTATAAATAAATGGGTTTTTTTTATGTTTTTATTATTCACCTTTCTCCCGTAACATTCGTTTGAAATATTCCCAAATCGTCTTGGTTTCTCCACCCAGGAAACAAACACAAAATCTTTTAACTTCCCCTTTTTCACACAAACGGCAAGTTTTTGACCACCTACGGGACTATATTATATAAAACTAAAAGTAATATTTAATTTATAAAAATGGTTGAAAAAGGCTTTAAAGAGCTTAAGTTTATTCTATCAATGTGACAAAACAATCTGCCCCGCCATTGCTTGTACAAAATCATCGATCGATACAGTATAGTCCATTCTTTAGCCTATTTCCTTTTTAAATTCGTTAGGATTTCACATCCTTTTATCAATTTTCCAACCCCTTTTTGGTTTTTTTTTTATTCTTCTGTGCTTTTAATTTGAATTTTCATTCTTTTTCCCAAATAAGACTTTTATTTTTTTTGTTATATTTCAAAACTATAATCTAGGCCCCCTTCCCCGACTTAAAACTCCATTATATGTTAACCACACCGATACTTTAAAATGACCCCCCCCCTTTGGGATGAAGACACCCTTACGTAAAAAATATAAAGCATAGCTAAGATGGACTCACAACTTCAGGGGGGGTGGGGGTAGGGAGAGAAAAGCTGGGGGGGGGAAATAGTTTCCTCTTTTTTTCCACTACTTCCTTCTCCTCCTTCCCAATGAGAAACAAAAATTGGCGTATTTAGTTTCTCATCGCTAAATCCAAAAAAAAAAATAAAACTGCCACGCAATATTTTGTAAAGACAGAATTGTTTTTACTTTTTAAGAATAAATGATTAGCATTTATAAATAACTACTACTACACTACTACTATACTACCCACATACTACTACTACTACTACTACTACTACTACACTACTACCACATAATGATAAAAAAAAATAATAATAATAAAAAATAATAATAAAAAAATAAAAATAATAATTATTACTACTACACTATTTACTTCTTTTATAAAATACCTTTCTATACTACTCTAATAATAATAATATAAATAATAATAAAAATAAAAATAATAAAAATAATTTTTCACTACTACTATTTCTATCTATACACTCTAACTACAACTACTACTATACTACTCTAATACTACTACTACTACTACAACTATACTAAAACTAACACACTAACTACTACACTGCTGCCTTGGCTGCGCCGCTTTGCAAATACTACTACTATACACTATACAAAATACTACACTACACACTACTACTACTACTACTATTACACTCTACTACTTCTACAACCCTATACTATACACTACTACTCTACTATACTACACTACTACTACTCACACACTACTACTACAAATTTATACTCTACTACTTCTACTACATTACTACTACATTTCTATCTACTACTTCTAAAAAACACTATCTATTACTACTATACACTACACTACTACCTATTACTACTACACATACTACTACTACTACTACTAAATACTACTACACTAAATATAACTATATACTAATACTACTACTACTACACGCTACTCACCGTACTACAATATTTCTATACTACTACCCTACTACTACTACTACTATACAAATCTACTACAAACCCACACTACTATACTACACACTACTACTCACTACTACTACTCTACTACACCCTTTTCATACTCTCCTTCTCCCTCCCCCCCTCCTCCCCTCCTCCTCTATACTACTTACTACTAACTAAACTACTACACACACTACTACCGCTAACTCTGCTGCAACTTTACCGCGACGACTGCAAATATAATAAAATAATAATAAAATAATAATAAAAATAAAATAATAAAATAAAATAATATAATAATAATAATTTAAAATGGGTATAAGATAGTGTAGAGTAAGTATAGTTTGTGTATGAGTGTATTATAGTAGACAGTAATAGAGTATAGGTTAGTATATTAGTATGTTATAGATATAAATGTGTATAGTAGTAAGTAGTATATAGTGTAGTAGTTGTTGTTTTGTTGTTTTTTTTGTTTTCATCGATTGAAACGGTTTTGGAAAGCTTTTCGTTCCCAAGGTTTTTGGGGATTTCTATATATTAACAAAGTATATTTTTAAAACTGTTTTATATTTTATTTATTTTTTTTTAATATTATTCACACTGTTTTTTTTGTTTTTATTACTTTTATTACTTACGTCGATAACCTAGGGTTTTATTTATTTTTTTTTTTTTCTAAAATAATTCCGCGGGTCGACTGTACTATTTGGTCTATAACCCCTTTTCCTTAGGGGCCTTTGTTTAATGATTTCCAAAAAATCACCAAATAGTGCCCATTACAAAAAATTAAAAACTGGGCCCAAAATCTGTTCCATTCAGACCTGAATAATATAACCGGGGCTCCGTTCGAAACGGCAAACGCCATCGGGGGAATACACCCAAATACATTACTATTACATCATCGGTGGGGTCCCAATATAAATTTTACCACTAAATTCACGCACAAAGAACTGAGATAAAACCGGGGTGAACCCGAATTTTTCTGCCCCCCAAAAACACCAAACTTTTGGGGTCTAGTCTCTTATTTGAGGGAAATACTTCCGTTTTTCTAGGTACTATCCAAAAGTACAAAAATATAGATTTTACCCTTCTTGTATAAAAAAGGGAAAAACCCGACTTCACAAGCCTAATAATCATCAAATGAAAACTAAATAAGTGTTTTTTTTTTAAACAAAAAAAATTTAGCTATCTAAATTTTATACATGCAACACCAGGGAAAAGTCTCAAAGCGTTTAAAAATGGGGAATACCAAAAGAACGCTAAAATTAGTGACTCACTAAAATGTGCACTAGTGGGCTTTATAAATCGCTTTCATTTGAAAGTTGGGTTTGACCCTTTATGGCCAATTGAGTCCTTGGAGAAGGGCCCTTTTCTCACATTCTCTCCGGTTCTCGGTTAAAAAAATACCTTGGGCCCTGAACAGCTTTCTCGTCGGGCAAAAAATTTTTAATACCCTAACAGGGGTCATGTTCTTCTAAATTTACAAAGTTCTGTTGGGCAGGGGCCCTTGAAAACGCACTTTATGGATATCGCTTTATTGCTACTTAAGTTTTAATCACACGTTAAAAAACCCCCACCTCCTTGTTTACCCAAACGTATGAGAAAACAAAAAACGAACACAAAAAATTTTCCAAATGTTTTTGAGAGTAGATTTCTTTATGAACCAAACGAAAAAAAAAATACACAATAACCCATTTTATTCAACCAACGGACAGTGGTCTCCCCTTTACATTTTAAAAAAAAACAATTTCCTTTATCTAGGGGCTTGGTTTTCCCCTTTTTCATTTTCCCAATAAAACAAAAACCTTTAAACCCCGGGGTGGTCTCCCCTTTACATTTCAAAAAAAACAATTCCTTTAATCCGGGGAGGGGCTCCCTTTACTTTTCAAATAAAACCCAATAACCTTTAATCCAGGGGTGGTTTTCCCTTTACTTTCAAATAAAACAAATTCCTTTTAAAACCCCTTTCTTTAAAAAACAAAAAAAAAACCTTTAAAATGTTACATGCTCTCAAAAAAATTTTACTAAGGTTACTTCCCTTTAAACCAAATAGGAATTTAAATTAATCGGGAAACACAAAAAGTATCATCATCGGGAGTGACTTGTGGTATGACACTCACTTTCGGTCGAAGGCCTATTTTGAACCTCGCTCGGGGGCATATTATCCTTGGGAAAACCCTTTTCTCACTTTTCTCCCGACTCAAGGTAAAAGACACCTACCGTTAACGCGTTTCTGTCGGAAAAAAAAGTAATTTTGCCCTTTAAAAGGGGTCATGTTCCCTTTCACATTTCGGTTTGCTGTTGTCAGGGACCTTTTGAAAACCCCTTTTTAGCACATTTATATTTGCGCTATAAAAAGTCAAGTTAAAATAAGCAATTTGGGGAAGATCTCTAAAAAAATTCCCCTAGAATTCCATTATTAGGACTGCCGTAGTTGAATCTTAAGAAACGCCTCACAAAACTATTTTTTCTTAACATTTATTTGAAGAAATTTGGGGCTTTGCGTTTGTTTAAAAATTTTTATTTCTGTTAAAACTGTATGTGATATTTTTTTTTGGAATTTCAGCTTATTATTCATTATCGTCAAGCCCAAAAAACTTGATTAGGGAAAGAATAGCAGTTTGTTGTGTGTTGTTTGTTGTGTGTGTGTGAAAATTTGATCATTGTGTGTGTTGTGTGTGCAGGGTGGGGTTTTCGATACCTACTTCATAAATATTTTTACGGGGCATCCATCAATTATTTTAAAATATTATTAATATATATATATAAAATTTAATTTATATAATATATAAAATAATATATATATATAAAATATAAAAAGAGAGAAGAAGAGAAGAGGAGGAGAGAGGGGAGAGAGAGAGAGAGAAAAGAGTTTATTTTTATAACAAAATCGGCCGTTTAGTTAAAAAAAAAACAAGCAAATCTTTACACTTACCCAATTAGTTTTTGATTTCCTCCCATCACCCCCTCTGTGAATTTTTTTATAAAATTTTTTAAACTTTTTAAATACAGTGAAACCCCCCGGGATAACGACATCCCCGGGACCGAAAATGATGTCGTTCTCCATTTGACGTTTTTCCCGGGGTTTTCAAAGGGGGGAAAAGGGGGGGTGGTGAACCGGGAAATTTATAATAGTCCATGCACGGACCCTCCTGAGAGATTCCCCGTCTTGCAACATTAGAATTTATTTCTCGTGTTTCAAAGGTTTTTTCAGTTATCTTTCATCCACAGTTATTCATTGTTTTGGGCGAAACAGGTTTAAACCATTTAACAAAACTGAAAAACATTTAGAAATCAATCAAATATGATAGTTCCAAACAAGAATACAAATCATACACTAAGTTTTTTAATTAAAATCAAATCAGCCGGCTTTTTTTAATATGAAATTTTTTTTTAAGTGCCCCAAAAATTTACAAGCCCCCAAAAAAATTAGTAATTAATCCCCATATTTTTTCAAAAAAAACAAAAACAAACAAAAAAAAAAACTAAAACAACAAAAATAAAAAATAAAAAAAAATAATAAAAAATAAAAAAAAAGAAAACAAAACACAACTGGGGATTAACCAAAAAAATACAAATTTTGGACATGTTTAAAAAACATCTTTTTTTCAAAAAAAATTTTAATAAAGTGAAACTGTTTTATTCCCCTGTTTCAACAATTTTACAAGACCATAATTTCCCCCATTGAACGCTTCCCTATATAAAATTAAACAAATTTAACCCAGACAAACTAACGGGGAAAGGGTTAATCCCCTTTGAGATTCTACCCACTGCTAAACATTTTGCAATTTGCTACCCCCTTATAACGACCTAATTTTCCACCAGTGATAAACATTTTTCCCCGTTTGGCGTAAAAACTATCTCTTTAGAGAGGCAAAAGGCGTTTTTTTTTTTTTGGGTTAAAGTACGAATCGGGTATAAAAGCATTGGTACAACCCCGTTTATTTTTACAATGTCGCTAAACGGGGGTTTTTACTAAAAGTAGGGCGAGATTGTTTTTTTTTTTTTTTTTTCTACTAATAACATAAGCAAAGCAATCGGCCCAAAACAATGTCGTTTTCCGGGGTTGGTTATTTGGGGGTGTCTTATCCAGAATTCCTTGTATACACGTCGACCATTTGTTCTTTACAAAACAATTTGTTTTCGGTTTACATGTTCTAAAAGTTTGTCTTTAAATCATTTTAAAGGGTTAGAACCAAACGTTATTAACATAACCTGAAACTTTTTTTTAAAAGCTTTCTAATGATGGGGATGAATGATGATGATATGATGGTGGTGGGGTGCTGGGGGATGATATAAGATACGATAATAAAAATTTTCGGGAATTTTAAAAGTCACATTTGGGTTCAAAAAATGTAAAAAATTTGGGTGTTTGGGGTATCCCATACACGCGACAAAGGACACGCCCTGAGAATATTCCCCCATTTTTCTTTTTTAAGTAAAATATTTGAATTAATCCGGTTTACCGGGCTTTTAGCGGGGAAAGATTTTAAAATTTATTAATCTCAAAAAAAGGGGGTTTTTCTCATCTCTTTTCTTCTAATCAACAGCTCTAAATTCAGATTGAAATTCAAATGAAAACAAAAATTAAAAAATTTAAACAAAATTCAATGTTTGTGATAACAAATTTTGAGAATCCGAGTGTCATTTTGACAAAAATTTTACGAGGGATAAAATTGAATACTTTAAAAATTTTTAAATAAAATAAGGGAAAAGGGACCCTCCGTTTGTCAATTGCCCCCGCGCACCAGAGACATAACATTTGTCCTTCAATCCTTCTTAAAAAATCAGCAATCAGCAAAACCCTAACGCACGGTTTTGATAGGCTCCAACCCCGTCAGGGAAACCGGGGGGAAAACCAATGTTTGTCCAAATCCTGGGGCCCATAAACCTAGTACGGGCGATCGCCCACAGCCCCTTTGCTTAATTTTTCGACGATCGGGGTCGGGGCGTCAGTATAAAAAATTGGACAATTTTTTCGGGTTTTCGCTGTTTTACGTCAACGTGATCACGTCAATTTACAATAGGTTTTACCAAGAACATTTTTTACTCCAAAAATTGTAAAAAAGAATAAATTTTTTAATTTAAAAATGAGGCATTTTTGTGATGGATCAATTATACTCCGCTTTGGGTCGGAAGGGTTTGGTTTCGAACCCCTCTGGTGGGCAAGTTGAGTCCTTGGAAAAGGGTCTTTATCACATTCTCTCACCGTACTCAGGTGAAAATGGAACTGGGCCTTTGTTTTTTTTGTTGGGGAAAAAGTCACATCGCCTACAGGCGTCACTGTCTTTTAGTTTTAAAAATTTTTTGGCCTTGGGACCCCTTGTAAACGCTTTGAGCACGTGGATATTGCCCAAAAATGCTTTTATTATTTTTTTTAAAAAATATTTTTAAAAAAATTGTTCCCCCGGGAAGAGGTAGAGGCAAAAGTTTCGTTTTTGTTCATCGTAAAACTTATAAGGATTTCTCCCAAAATAAAAAAATATTTTCATAATTTTCATGAAATGTATAATAAAAACCCAGTTTTTTTTTTTTTTTTTCCTCCTCCCCCTTGAGCGAAGACGCGACCTTTGACACGACATTTGGGTTTGGGCAGATGCCAAAAACCCTTTGGAATGGGGGGGCTTTTAAAACTTGAATATAATCACAAAAAACCCCCCCCCCCCCCCCCCCCAAAAAAAAAAAAAGAAAAAGAAAGAGCTGGGGCGTGTGTGGGGTGGGGGGTGGTGGGGGGGGGGGTTTGCAATGCTTTTCCCCCGAGATACCGTTTAACCTGCCAGGGGAACACTGCCGTTTTGTTTTATAAATAAAATAATAATAAAAATAATTAAAAATAATAATAATTAATAATAAAATAAAAATAATAATAATGATAATAATAAAATATAATAATAGTAATAAAAAATAATAATAATAATAAAAATAATAAAAAATAATAAAATAAAATAAAAATAAAAATATAAAATAAAATAAAATAATAATATAATAATAATAAAAATGACAAAATAAAAAATCTTTTTTCCCACAAAATGGAAAAATTTCCGGGGCTACGTGCTTTTAAAACTTAATCGGTTTTGCAAATTATTGATGTTATGCGAAAGGAAAAAATACGACATCTCCATCGGGTATAACATATTTAAAACACAAAACTGCAAACGCAACTTTTTGTCTGATTGAAAATTAGGATAATTAATTTAAAAATGCTGTCTAAAAATAACAACGGTTACTAACGTCAATTCATTCCTTCTATTTATCTCTTGTTAAATTAAAATACTCACAAAATCCGCCAGCCAAAATATCACTCCAGCCCAAAAAATCACATGGAACCTTGAACGTTTTACTGTATATTTTAAGGAAAAAATCATAAAATGGGGTCAAAAAAAAAATAAAAATGAATGAGGGGACGTCATTTGGTTCCTTCTAAAATATCCAAAAACTTTACTCACCCATCCGCTCCTCCTCCTTAATACATATGAAACTTTTCTCTCACTTTTTGTCGCATGATGTACTTTTGAAAAGACACCGCCTTTGGTCGGAGGTAGGGATTCGATCCCGCTCTGGGGCGCATAATTGGCCCTTTGGGAAAAGGGCTCTTTACTCGCATCCCCCTTGTTCACGTTAAATGAACCTCGCTTTTTACACGTCGCTCGTGGGGAAACAATTGCAATATCGTTTAACAGCATGTCTCCAAACAGTTTTATTTTGGCCCAAAACCTTAAAAAGGATTGAGACCTTTATTTAATATAGCGTATATATCGCAAGAAATTTTTTTTCTCTTTCTCTTTCTCTCTTCCCCTCTCTTTTCCCCCTTTTTCCCCTCTCTCCCTCTCTCTCTCTCTCTCCTCTCCTCTCTCTTTTCCCCAAATGTTAATTATTATAGTATTGTTATATGATGCAATATTTGGGAGGGTTATTGTCCCTTGATTTAGGTAAAAGCTCCACACCACCAGTGGAAAAAACTACCGTCATAAAAAACAAAGTAACCTTGAACGTTAAAAGTCTGATGATATAATTTAGTGAAACTAATTCCCAAAAATGACTCCTTAATACAATAAAAAAGAGTGGAATATGTAAATTTTCTTTCCCTTCAACATTAAAATTGATAAAATTTAGTGAGAATAATCACTATTGTGGGGAAGACGAAAATAGAAAACAGACAGTAACTGGGATCGGTTCTTCCCAAATCCCAATTAATTAAAATTTATTTCTAATTTCACAAATTTTTGGGGAAAAAACACAGTTCTTAGTATCAAACCTATTTTTAAAAATTACGCTGATCACGAAAACCCAGTGAAAAAAGCGAAAAACCGAAAAAAATTTTCCACTTTTTATACTCCACCCCCCGATCGCCGATCGCCTAAAAAAATATCTCCCCTATTGGGCAAAAAACACTGCGATAAAAGCAGGGGGGGGTCCCAAAAAGATAGGGCATCCGTCCCGCTACCAGCGATGTCGGCTCATGGGGGCTTTAGCAGTGGGTTTAGACCCTCCCCCCCCCCCATTCGCCTCAACCCCCCTCCCTCCCCTGACCACTCCAAACCATATCCACAACTGATTGGGGGTGACTGAAATGGGCATTCAATTTAATCTCTTGGACCACCGGGAAAAACTCTCGCCCTTCAAGACCCATATCCACTGAAGGCATTTTTAATAAAAACCTTTTTACCTGTTTTGAACCATATTTGAGTAACTACATACTTTTTTTTTAGATAAAGAACGCTGTTCGGGCCATAAGAACGAATTCCCATCTGCCGATCAACTAGATTTTACATCTGGGCTATGTGGGCATGGGAACACCGCTTTCGGGTCGGGCCG
>NW_027623714.1:0-9450 GCF_034508935.2 Berghia stephanieae
TGTCTGCCTTTTCCCTGTATGTTTGAGATCTAACAATAAACTGTGGTAAATTCATCCGTGTCACTGTAAAGAAAGGGTGCATCTCTCTTCACAGAAAGAAGATTTCCCTGTTTCTCAGTTTCTTTGTATATTCGTTACTTTCCATTCCTTGAGGAGAAACCTGATAAGGGATCTTTTGTTATCAACGCAGCTGAGAAATGATTTCCAACGTCTGGGCACTGTTGTTTCAGATCCTCTTAACAAGTATGCATTATCTTCAGAGATCATCTCCTCAATCTCTCACAACCTTTGATTGAATCTTCTATGTACGTATCAGTCACAAAGTGTACACAAGCTGCTTGTGGTAAGGAGGAAAATGTAAGTTTGGCTACTTCACCAAATGTATTTGGGATTGCTGACAGAGTTTGTAACAGTGCATTGCCATCAACAATGTAAACGGTGTTTGTTTTTGTTTTTTGCATAATCCTCGAACATTAATGAATTGTCAGGCGTGAGCTTGTGCAACAGAGTTGCTTTGTTGGTCTTCAGAGGTAAACCATCTGATGAAGCCAGCGACCATGGAGTAGGTGTTAGAGGATATTGAAGAACTTTTTGAAGATCAAACACTGTGCTCTTGGGACAAAACAAGAAGCTGGCCAAATAAATTTCTTTGTGCCTTGATTTTGACCACCTCCATGTCTTTTTTTCACTGTTACCACTTTCCTCAATGATGCAAATGTCTTGGTCTTGTTCCTTTCTAATGGCTTGTGAAATTCTACAGTCTTTTCCTTCAGTCTGTTTTCAACAAAACTTTCAAACAATGTTTTTCTGTTTTTTCCACGGCTAGCAGGTCATCAGCAACATCCTCTTGCACTTTCATTCCTGAAGCTAGACTGACCAGACCATCTTCAACTTCAAAGGGATTGATAAATGCTGAAAATGCCTGGAGGATCTTTTGTACTCGCTTTTCACTTTGTCTTTTTTCTGCAAGGCTCAATTCTTTGTGGGTGTCTATATCCATACAGTTGTTGTTGCTGATCATTCTTTGGGTTGCTGATACATATTCTGCTCGATTGTGTCTTGTTACACTCCAACGGTAATAGCTTGGAAGACTCTTGCTGAACCAACAATACCTCCTTTTGTCTTTGCATGTTTGTTTTATTGTTTGTTCAATGGTCATATCAACTGCTATTCTTCCAGCAGGCGTCCTTGATCTGGAGACACTAAATCCATTATCTTGTAACATTTCTTCTGCCCCCTGGGTGGGAATGAATCAGGTTGGCTAGTGACACAAATATACACTGAGATACTTGGCATAATTGTGGTGATTCATGGTAAAAAGCAGTGGGCACAGTTCTTTTGAACAAGATATTGAAAGAAGAAAGTTGTTTGTCTTTGTAGCTCGCAGAAACTGGAGGAGAAGCCAAACTCTGTCCATGTATTGGATCCAGTATTGTGCAGTTTTTCCGTACTTTCCTGAGCGGACACTCTCTTTGAAGGCTTCATACTGGGAAAATAATCAGCATACACAGTTGACTGGAGAATTTTATTAGCTGTATGGCTTGAAATTCCTTCGGTGATTCCTTTATGTAAGACATGAGGTCTTTACTGAGTTTTGAATCCGTTGTCTGCTCAAATTTTGCAAGCAGAAGTCTGTCTAGAGCCTCCAAAACAGACACATGCACTGGTATAGCCTGTTGTAGTTCTTTCCACTCATAACTCTATCATAGAACCATGTGCACATAGCCCTGCTTCAGTCACAATTTCTTCAAAACCAGATCCACTTTGGAGCTTTCCAGGGCACCAAGATATGACATTATGGTGTGAAGACACCCAGGTGAATAATGACTGTTTTGTAAAGCTGTGGGTTTTGCCAGACAATATCGTAAGCTTTCTTTGCTACAGCAAGGTCAAATGTTACAAAATTTGTTAGGGCTAAACCAAGTCTTGTGTTGCCCCCAAAAAGATAGTTGTAGCCCCTTTCTGTACTGTAGCGGGGCTTCAGTTATGGGAGCTTTGGATGCGGGCATATATTCAAAAAATGAAGGCTTTTGGGTTTTATTTTCATTTTGGGGGTTTGGAGTTGTTGATGAAAGCCAACCTTTCCAGCCAGGGAAACGTTCTTTTCTGAATTAAACTTCATCCTACAAAAAAACCCCCCACAGGAAAATTTTTTTTTTTTGCGGGCTGCCCTTTCTTGATTTTTTTCTACTGTTTTGGGGAAAAACGTCAGAAAAGGTTCTGCTTTTCCAGTTGAAAAGCAAGGCTGAATTTGGATGGGTTTGAAAGTTGCGGACCTTTTCTTTGTTTTTCCAGTCTTTGACATTTTGTTGCTCAATTTTTCTTTCCAAATTTTCCCCTTCTTTTATTTCTTGGATCATGATGCCTTGGTAGGTGTGGGGTTTGGCCAGACCCACCCGTGGTTTTCCTCTGTGAGATCGAAATTATCCCCCGGGAAAAAAAAAGGGGGATTTTGGATGTGCCAATGGGCAGGGAAAGGGGATTTGTGGAGCATTTTAACAACCTTTTGCCCCAAATTTCAGTTCCAGTTTTAAAAAAAAGAAAAGTGGGAAAAGGGGCAAGTCCCAAAACGGTTAAGGTTTTTTTAAAACTTGGGAAAATTCCCGTCAAAAGCCTCACAGTCATCCCCCGAAGTAAAAAGTTTAGGCATTTTCCATTGTCACAAGTGACTTTATCAAACAGCTTGGGCCAAAGGAAGTACAAGTCTTTTAGACTTAAATACCATATGTCCTGGGAACCCTTTTTGGATTGGAGTTTTTAGTAAAAAATTTGATCAGAGCAGAAGGAAATTGGTTTTGGCAAAAATAGCAAAATACTTTGATTTTGGGGGGGCCCAAAGGGATTTGTGAAAGATCTTTGAAAAAATCAGAATAAATGTCTTTAAGGTTAAACAGCTTTTTGCAGTTTTCTTTCCTCTGAGAGGGGACTCTCAAATGCGGGTTCAATTGCCCCCGCCTTTTTGGGGGCTTCATTAATATGAGAAAATGGCTATCAAAGATTTAAAAACCCTTTTTAGCTTTGTATAAATATTTTATGATATGAGGCAAAAAATGAGAAATGACAATAAAATTCCACTATTTATTGCATTTGAGGCAAATTTTAGGGTGATAAACAATCATTTTATGCACAAAAATGAGTTCACGAAAAATTGCACTGATGACCTTTCAAGGGCCATAACTCCTGTAAATGATACTTGAAAAAACTGTAACACCCGGATTAATTTGTGTTATATGTCCCTGAAGCATGCCTGAATTGTGCTAGTGCAAAATCCCTCTTGTTTATTCATCCTGAAGGGAAAAAGTACACTGTAATAGATTTTTTTTCAAATTATAGAGAAAATGGCTATCAAAGATTTAAAAACGCTATATGGCTTTGTAAAATATTTTATGATATGAGGCCAAAAATGAGAAATTACAATAAATTCCATTTATTGATTGTATGTGAAACAATTTTAAGGTGATAAACAACCATTTTATGCACAAAAACGATTTCAACAAAAAATTGCACCCAATGACCTTTCAAGGGCCGTAACTCTCGTAAATGACACTTGAAAAAACGGTAACACCCGGATTAATACATCAAGATATATTGCTGTTTCAGAAAAACATGTGGCGAAAACTCCCCAAGGGGGGAGGGTTTCGCCCACTGGCCCATGCACTATATTGGATTATTTACAAAAATATAAATTTTTCAGATAAGACATTTTTATAGTGCTAAGTGCGGGAAGGTACAATCTAGCATTTCATACATAATTGCCCTAAGGTACTGGATGTAGGAAATAATTGATAGTAATTTTCTTTCAATTTCCTCTTTGTTTTTGTTTGGAATTCCTGATCTGGACGGAACAAAGTTACAATTTGATTTACTTTACATTAAGATATAACCTTTTATATTT
Organism: Berghia stephanieae; assembly: GCF_034508935.2. Taxonomy (NCBI): domain Eukaryota; kingdom Metazoa; phylum Mollusca; class Gastropoda; order Nudibranchia; family Aeolidiidae; genus Berghia; species Berghia stephanieae. The sequence continues at coordinate 3,896 of NW_027623714.1, forward strand.
CGATTATCTGTATGTGTGGCAGACCTGTCTGTGTTTTGTCTCCCAACGTAAAGTGTACAATTCCTTACTTCTAGTTTTTAAATTATCATCTGATAGCCATTGAATTTACTCACCGTCCCATTTGAAGGTTGATGCCAATCAATGTTATCCACATCTGGTGTATCTCACGTTGACTATAACTTTTACCTTTGGCGTTTTATTGACAATAATAGTAGTATGGCTCGGAAGGCATTTTGTACTATAGTAGTCCGATAAGAACTGTGAACGCGTGCCTTTTCTGAAGTATTCACAAGGTAGGCGGACTCGAATAAAAAATAACACAACCTGCTCGCTAATCTGGTATGGTAATCGGATTATCCTCTATCTAAATGTTTACTGCTTTGTTGTTAATGATCCACGTACGGATCGAAGCCCGTTTTGGGCTCTCGAGCATTTGTGGTCATATTATGTTTTTGATAAACGGCCAGTCGATTTTTTCTTCTCTAACAAAAGATGAAAATAAAGGGAGGAGCAGATAACTGGATAATTTTAGTAATCTTATGTAGTTTGATTTATAATTTTTTTTTAAAAAAGCCCAAGTTCTCTGACTATTTGTTGTTTTTTTAAAAAAAAATCTCTTAATGACTAATTACCGATTTCGACGAATCCTGCTATGCTTTTATATTATTAAACTCAATCTCTCTCTCTTCTCTCTCTCTCTCTCTCTCTCTCTCTCTCCTCTCTCTCTCTCTCTTCTCTCTCTCCCTGCCGTCTCTAAATTGTGGGAATTGCAATTTGCAAGATGAACACAAATCACGTTTGATATTAGTGTTTTCAGTTTTTTGTTTAAAAACTAGATCTATTTTTTGTACATATTTTCTGGCACATCCCATACAACTTACTATTTTCTTTCTCTCAAGACAATGAATTTTACTGTTAGGATTTTGGCATGTGCTCTTTCCCCATATTTTGGCATGAATTACCTTAACTTTATTTTAATGACAAGACTGACACATTATACGCATAGGTAATAGTAACCTGCAAGTCCCTAAGGATCCCGTTCCTTAAATGCGAATTCATTTTGAAGGGGGGTTTGTTAATCATGATGTTTGACAGACTGGATCCTAGTTACATATTTTTGGTTAGTTATAATATCTAATTTGCTTCAAACCGTGAACTCTTTCAGACATCATGTTGGAAAAACACGCATTGAAACATTTGATCAGAAAACTTGTCCTTCAAATATCGATCATCTCTTGGCAAAACTCTCCAAGCGAAGTCCCAGGTTGAAAAGATAGTTTTTGCCAAGATGAGGGCCATTTAAATCGATCGATATTTGAAGCACGAGTGTTCTGGCCAAATCTTTAAATACGTGATTTTCCAGAGTACGCGGTTTCGAGTTGTCTTTTCGAAACCACTTCACCACTATTTACATACTTTTATTTCCAACGTTGACATACACGGTATGTGTTACCGATCATTAAAACGCCGTCTTATTTATTTATTCTTGTCATCTTTGAATATAATAATATTATTATTATTGTAGAAGTTCACGAGTAACGCGTTTTGATTTCTTTGAAGGTTTAGTTGCAAATTGCATGGTAGGTCGCGGTTTTTAGATTGTATGTTTACAATTAATTTTCATTTTTTCTACGTTCTCTGATGAACATAATATAATGTTTTATGTACATTTATTCAGTTCACTTTGCTTAAAGGTGACCGTTTTTCTCTCAAAGCATTGTGTAAAAATATCGTCTCTGGTTGGATCTAATATGGGCGTTCTCTTAAGTTTACCTCCTATTAAATGGGTTAAAATGTGTGAAAGACGACCTTAATAGAAAATATTCATTCTGTTCTGCGACTTCTTTTCAGTAAAATAGAATAAGATTCTCCCCCCCCCCCCCCCCCCCCCCCCCCCCCCCCCCCCCCACCCAAATAAAATTTAAAAAAAAACCACAAAAAAAAAACAAACAAACAAAACAGGGATTGTTTTGGTGTTGTATACAAGTAAGTCGATCACAGAGCACAGTAGTATTGGCTAGACTTAATAATGTAATAAAGTAGGTAAGTAACAGGCTAGCGTGTCTTCCACGACGACTTACCAGATTAATATTTATACCGCATTGTGTGTTGATAGTTGTTGTGGCTTTTCTCTCTATAAGCTGTCCCTTGGCAAGCGGGACAAGCCTATTACAAGTCTATAAATTCTGCCGAACTCCATTTGTTCTTTATTTTCCTGTTGTTGCCAATGTGTGTGTGTGTGTTTTTGACATTTGGACATTTTTATTATTTCAACACTCGGTAGCATAGGCGGTGCATAATATTGTGAATGAATTAACTTCCACCCTATGGTTTGTTAAGTTGGTTGTTTTCTCCATTTTGGTTGAATCAGTGATCAGATCGTTCAGTGTTCTTAATTATTGATTTTCATTGTGTTAGATTCATCATCATAGCAAACAACAACAACAAAAAAGACACACACAAAACAAAACAAACAAAAGCAAACAAAAACAAACAAACAAACAAACATTGCAAACCAAAAAACAACAGCACGTTTTTACAATTTGGACCATAAAACTCGTCCTTCAAATATCGATTGATTAAAATGACCCTCTTCTCGGAAAAGTTATCTCACTGGGATTCACGTATCATTTTAATGATTACATTTGAAGGACGAGTTTTCTGACCAAATTGTGTTGTTTTTTTTTGTTTTTTTTTTTTTTTTTTGTTGTTTTGTTTTTTTTTTTTGTGTTTTTTGTTGTTGTTGAGAATCTGCAGAATAATTTAGTGATGTCGTCACATCTACCTAAATCATTGCATCTGGATCAAACTGTGTCTTTCGTTGGATAGTATGTGACCCAGCGTGTCAATCAGATCAGGTTTTTATGACCAGTAAAATTAAGTTTCAAGTCAAAATGGCCAGAATACGGGAAATTGAATCAATCGAAGTCAATGAATCTAATAAAAAAGGTGAAATTGGAAAAAAATTGGGATGGAAACAGTACTGTTTCTATCTGAAGCCTTTCCAACTCTACATTTCCGTTAATATAATTTTAAGGATCGCAGGCTTCAGGCAGCTCCCACAGCTCTCTACTCTCCTTAATGGCGGGATTTATTCTGACTCAGATTTTATAGGATTATATGCTTAAAATTCAGTTCGAAACACCGGTTCATTCCGACGTAATACCGTTTTGAGACGATTAGTCTGATATACTACGGTAGTGGGGAAGGAAAACTAAAAGCATCATCACCATCGTCATCTCATCATCATCAACAACAAGAAATAATAATAATAATAATAATAATAATAATAATAATAATAATAATAATAATAAATTAATAATAATAATAATAATAATAATAACATAATAATAATATAATATAATAATAATAATAATAATAATAATTAATAATAATAATAAGGGTATAATGCATCCTTTTCAATGTTGTGTTATTGTTCAATTTGGATCCTATTATTCAATTTTTAGTTGATAGACAGAGTTATTGAGTTAAGTGTTTAAGAATTCACCATAGCGGACATTGTGCTTGAGTGTGTTGCCTTCACTTGATCCTATAATAATGTGATGTACTCTAGAAAAAACAAGTTTTCAAAATTTTGGTCAGAAAAGCCGTCCTTCAAATTATATCGATCAATTTAAATGACCCCTGTCTTGGCAATCAAAATAAAATCGCTAAAAAAAAATAACCCTTGGATTTTAATGAAGTTTTCTGGCCAAAATTTTGAATACGTTTTTCCCCCGAGTGCGGCTAAATAATGATTGGTTGTAAAGACAAGTGGGCTTTCCTGCAATATAAAAAGATTTTTTATAAAGTTACTTGGACGCAGTTTTATGTTGTTTTTTTTGTTTTTTTTTTTTTTTTTTGGGTGGGGGGGGGGGGGGGGGGGAGGAGTGGAAGAAATATTAGGTCCTCTTTTATTTTAAAGATGATTCGTTTTGAAAATTTATGGGACATCATACTTAAAGTCCTTACAAACGTCCATATAATTGCATGTATCTTTGGAGATTGGGTCGTGATTGTAGATAATGGATGTTAAAACGTCATCTGAAATAAACTTATTTTCATAAGTTATGGGAGCTTAAAGCAATTATTTTTTTAAACGAATGAACAATTTATTTTATTGTTGACTTTTGTTAAATTTAGGTCGCGATTCCCCTGAGGGGGGACCCTTGCGCAGTTATTAATATCCTTGTCTACTAAATTCAGATGAAAATCTGAAAGCCGTGTAAGAATCAGGCCACTTTAAGTGAAAGAAAAAAAGGAAAAAATTTTATCTTAAAAAAAAACCAGCTCCCTTTACTACCTTTTCAGATTTTTCTGCGCCAGTGCCCTAATTCTTATACTTAAATATGAGATGGATATTTTTTTGTGAAACAACCGGGGTCTGTATAAAAGATCCCTGTTCTTAAAAATTCAATATTTCCCCCTCCCCCCTATTCCACCCCCCCCCCCCCAAAATAGGGGAAAAAAGGGAAAAAAAGACAATGTAAAAAAAAAAAATAAAAAATAAAACTCCGCATATTTAAGTTTTTGTTTTTGGGTGCGGGAAAGTTTTTTTTGTAGAAGTTAAAATAATTTGGGTTTAATAATAAAAAAATTTTCTTTTCTTTTCTTTTCGTGGGAATCTTGTCTTTGGATTGTCTACAAAACTAGAAACTCAAACATCAACAACTGCTAGTTCGATTCGAGGTATGACACGGGGGTAATTTTAGAAGACTTGTCCAATCGAGGTCTAATTGTGTTTATTGCTTTTATCCATTGGCATGGCTTTATTGTTTCCCCCGGCTCTTGTTTAAAATTTATATTTCGTTTTTTCTTTCTTTTTTTTTTTTTTTTTCCATGCTTGGATTGTAACCCGGATTGAACCATTTTTTTCACCGATTCGCGGCTTCCGTATTAAAATTTAAAGTGTTAAGATACAAGCTAGGCAATCTGAAATTAGTGATTTTTGGGTCAAGCTCTTAAATTTACTTACAAGCATGGTTGTCGTTCAATGAAAAGATGCCTTCTGAAAGTGATGTAAGTCGATCAACTCAAAAATTTTGATTTAAGGTTGAATAAAATTTGAAATAATTCCTTGTTTAATAGACATTACATTTTTCGACTTCGTAAAAGAAAATCCACGGAGCTTTTTATTTGTTACGGAGAGAATTTTTCCATTTAATATCGAAATATTTGGCTCTTATCGTAGAATTGTTTTTCATTGTTTAAAAACGGAAAAGATGGTTTTAATTTTCATTTTTTTAAAAAATTTTTGTATTTAAAATAATGAGAGGAAACCCCAAAGTGGTTTTCGAAATTTTTCAATGCAAATTTCCCCCCGCTTTATACCTTTTTGCTAAAAAAGATGACGTTGTTTTCGTTTGGGGTTTAAAAAGAAACAAAATTTTATTTTTACAAAATACATGATGTCTAATCATCACGTATACACGCAAACCCTCTTTATGTCAAGTGTTTCCCCGCAAAATTTTGGTGACGATTGAACTATTGGTTTCGGAGCCTTGTGTTTTCCAAAAAAACAATTGCCCTTTTATTTACTGTGGTTAAAATAGGAG
>NW_027623715.1:0-9449 GCF_034508935.2 Berghia stephanieae
ATACTTAACAATTACCCTTCACATTAAAACATATCAATTATCTATGTATTGACGGTTCATGAATAAATTAGAAAACATCAAAAACAAAAAAAAAAATAGAATACTAGAAACCAAAGAAAGCCCTATACAAACGCCTGTGGGGGTTACAAGGACAAGATGATATAAAATTTTAAATAATAAAAAGAAGAAGAACAGAAGAAGAAAAGAAGAAAAGAAGAAGAAGAAAAGAAGAAGAAAGGAGGGGAGAGGAGGAGGGGGAGGAGAGGAGGGGGAGGAGGAGAGGAGAAGAAGAAGAAAAAGAAGAAAGAAGAAGAAAAGAAGGAAAAAGGAGGGGGAAGAGGGGAGGAGGAGGGGAGGAGGAGGAGGGGGAGGAGGAGGGGAGGAGGAGGAGGAGGGACGGGAGGGAGAGAAGAAAGAGAAGAAAGAAGAAGAAGAAGAAAAGAAGAAGAAAGAAGAAGAAGAAAAGAAGAAAAAAAAAGAAGAAGAAGAAAAAAGGAGGGAGGAAGGGGAGAGGGAGGGGGGAGGGAGGAGAGGGGGGGGAGGAGGAAAGGGGAAGAGGCGAGAAAGAGAAGAAGAAAGAAGAAGAAGAAGAAGAAAAAGAAGAAAAGAAGAAGAAGAAGAAGAAGAAGAAGAAAAGAAAAAGAAAGGAAGGAGGAGGAGAGGAGGAGGGAGGGGAGAAAGAAGAAAAAAGAAGGAGGAGGAGGAGGGAGGAGGAGGAGGAGGAAATAGGAGAAGGAGGAACGGAGGGAAGAAAAGAAGAAGAAAAGAAGAAGAAGAAGAAAGAAGAAGAAGAAGAAGAAAAGAAGAAGAACAAAGAAAAAGAAGTTTGGATATTACGTCAAAGTGTGACCAGAGGAAACGAAGAAAAGAGGGGAGAGGGGAGGATTGAGAACGAAGAAGTCAAACAGTAAATTTCAATTCCCCGCTGATGGCGGCTAATTAATTGTCGACCTATCTCACCCCGGACTATCGGCACTAGAATTGGTGAAAAGGGTTTTGTACTTTGGAAAAACCCTCACGCATACACACACACACAAACAACACACACACACACACACACACACACACACATACAGAAAATAATCAATATAAAAAGGCAGGCTGACAACTGGACAAAGAGGGAAAAGAAAATGAAGATAAATGGTGAACAGATCTCACATCGGCCGGGCAGGCAACATTTAATTACAAGGGGATATAGCGGTATCTATGTGGTCTTGGCATGCATGACACAAGATTTCGATGGGAAAGGGCCGGGGTTCAGCCTCGACTAGCATTGAAAAAGGCTCTTTACCACATCTCTCACCGTCCTCGAGTTAACAGCGTTTCTCTGTCCGAAAAAAAAAAATTGCAATATCACCTAATAGGCGTCATGTCTCATTCTACATGTTACGTGTTGCCGTATGTCAGGGACCCTTTGTAAAGTGAATTTACACGTTTAATGGATATTGCGCTATATAAAAAGCTCAAGTTTTTATAGAGAATGACAAGGATTAAAACGATTTGCGGGTCCCGAAAGCCCAAGTCTCAAGATGGCAGCAACAGCTTCTAATGATTCTCACACTACAATATTATTATGAGTAGGAAAGTGGCAGAAGACAATAGAGAATAAAAAAGTAGGATTTGGATAGCTCATACTGTAAGTCACGCTCTTACCGGCCAGGCGAGTGTCGTACCAGTAAGGTCGGGGGTTCAAACCCCCCATCATAGCGCGAACATTTTTTATTCTCTATTGTCTTCTGGCACTTTCCTACTCACTTCATCTCTTGTTTTTACCAACATAAGTGCCTGGTCCCTCATTTTTCTATTTTATTATGACGATCTGTTTTGGGACGCAAACTCATTCCCGGGCCGCCGCACTCGTGCATAGTCGCAAACCCGCCCGAAGCATCGTAACTCACAACGCACCGTTCAACTAGATGCCCTGCGGATTCGAGCAGCTCGTCTTGACCACTTTACGGGTACAAGAAAAAGTTGCAAAGGGGGCAGAATTTGTATGCATTTCTTAAAATGGTTAAAATCATAAGAGTGGGGGGGGGGGTAGAACTTTTGTATAGCGCTACATAAGGAACAAAATTGACGTTAGCCAGCTCTCTGTTGTACTCGCAAGCTCGTTGTTTAATTGGGCACGATAAAAAAAATAACTCGTTTAATAAATACAAAGAAATGAAACGATCGTGTATCATCTCATTCGTCTTCACCCTATTTTGTTGATCAAAGGGAAATCCGAAACGTCCACATTTTATGTCATGTTTTTTGTTTATTAAATCGAATTTTACATTCAATTTCACACTGTTATTTATTTTTGGAATGATCGGGACGCTTCAAGACTGAAATTTTATCCCAGACAAATTGGTTCGAACGAGGGATAGAAAATCGTTTTACCGCAACACTTTTTAAACTCTTTCCTTACCAGCCATTTTCAGGGTTTTTCCCCAAAATTTCACACTCAACTAACACAAAAATAGATTTTTATCACTCAAAAAGTAAGTAAGTTCTTGCCATAAATAATTTCTTTAGTAAAATGCACTTTACAACACATTGTTCGTTTCTTTAAATTTTATGATGTCAAAAGAATTTGAAATTTAAAATGTGTTGGTTGTTTCGTAACGAAAGTGACGATTTTTCTATAGTCGGTAAGGAGAGGGTTACAGACCATTATATAAATATATATATATATATATATTATATATATATATATATATATTATATATATATATAATAGTTCTAGTGATCGATAGTAGGCATAATTTGCCTTGGAGTGTTCTGCAATAAATTTGTTTATTTATCAATTTGTTTCTAATCATGTCTGTTATTCGTCCTAGACCTTTATTTACTTGTGTAACGTTTCATAAGTAGATCCACATTGAATCTACGCGACCAATCGCATCGAAACAGTTATTATATTATCTATGTGTCATGAGGATTTAGATGCTAAAAATGTATTAAAAAAGCTAGATAGAGCATTTATAGAGTGCATCATCTTTATCATCATCATCACATCATCATCATCATCATCATCATTGCCTTTTTCACCTGGGTCAGGTATAGCCCACAAACACACAGTTTACATCCTTCTCTATCCTGTTCCTATTAATTTATAGAGCCAATATCCACTAAACGTGCTAAAAGTGTTTTACAAGGGTCCCTAACCAACACAAACGTAACATATTATAGAACAAGATATGACGCCTGTTAGGCGTTATTATTTTTCTTTGATATAAAAAAAAACGTTGTTAACGGCCAGTACTCATTTTACCCCTTTACTAATGACGAAAAAAAAAAAAAACGAAGATCTGTCATCAAGTCTTAAGCCCAATGCATCTTCGTTTCCTCTGATCTATGTCGATCGTCGTTCGCTTTAGGCGGGGAACGTTATCGTTAACTTCCTATCATTTCTTTTCCACGGGAAGACGGGAATGACCCAGCCCCGCAGTTAAGCGCCGCAAAGTGAACTAGGGACGAGGTGACTTCCCAAAAGGGTCACAAATTCGAGTGGATACAGTTTTTCGTTAACAGCAGGTGCATGCGTAAGCTACTCAGAATAAAATGATGGATGGATAGAATAAAGAACGAAGAAGTATGGAAAAGAACACAGCAAAACCAGGGGGAGAAAAAAATAGGAAGAAGACGATGGAAGTGGATTGGACACACGTTTAGAAAGAATGACTCCACATAACAAAGAAAGTATTGGACTGGAACCCTCGGGGAAGAAGATCGGGGGAAGGCCACGAGGAACATGGAGAAGAGTTAAAGAAGCTGATATAGATAGTATGCAGATGCCTCACTCAGCCTTTGTTATTGTTTTTGCCATCCGCGTTTGTGAGTTGTTCTCACTAAACTGTATTAACCAGACTATAAAAGTTCAGGGTTACACAGAGTTTGTGTGTTGGTCCGTTATACTTCCGATGGCAATGTTGTGAACTCCTTGGCCAAGCGCATTCTACTATAGAAAGTTCGAAGATGACGTCACTCAGGTCTTGTTATTGTTTTATTTTTTTTGGTTTGTTTTTTTTTTTTTTTTTTTTGCCATCCGCGTTATGAGTAATTCTCACTAAACAATATTAACCAGACTATAAACGTTCATGGTTACACACAGTTTTTGTGTGTTGGTCCGTTATACTTCCGGATGGCAATGTTGTGAACTCCTTAGCCAAGCGCGTACTATCTATACAGAGACATGATAAGACATGGACTGAGATTAAAAAAAAAAGTTAACTTACGATAGAGAAGGATGGAAACTGTTTGCCCGTCGTAGCTTTTTAACCCGTATTGAGTTCATGTTTTTGAGACGTGGTGATTTGGTGGATAATATTTTCTTCTTTATTTCCTTATCAATTGCATTAAAATTGCGCTATGTGGTCAAGTGTATGACACTCGCTTTCGGATCGGAAGGTCCTGGTTCGACCCTCGCTTGACGCATAGTTGAGTCCTTGGAAAAGACTCTTTACTCACATTCTCTCACCGTACTCAGGTTGTAAAATGAGTACCTGGCCGTTAACAGCGTTGTCTTTGTCCGAAAAATTGTAATATCGCCTAACAGCGTCATGTCTCGTCCTAAAATGTTAAATGTTGCTGTTGACCAGGGACCCCTTTTAAACGCTTTGAGCACGTTAAGTGGATATTGCCTATATAAAAGCTGAGTATATTAAAATAGAGATGGCAGTGGTTTCTCCAAAACAACAGACGTAGCTACCCATTCGCTGATATGTGGACAGGAGAGGGTCAGTAAAAAATAATCTGACTGCTCCCGGATCGATTTCAGACCCGTTGCGTGTGAAAGCGAGTGCTCTACCAACTGAGCTATCGGGAACCCCTATAATATATTTCTCTATATTATTTCCCCTCGTAATTAAATGTTGCCGCCCCCATATGAGATTTTTTGATCATTTATCTTCCATTTCTTGTCATCATCTTTTTCCAGTTGTCAGCCTGCTCTTTTTTAAGTATTGATCGTATTAATCTGTTTGTGTGTGTGTGTGTGTGTGTGGTGTGTGTGTGTATGTGTGTATATATGTGGTGTGTGTTCGCGTGTGAGAGTTTTTTCCCAAAGATACAACCATTTCTCACCATATCCTTGTGTCGATCAGTCCCTGGGTGAATAGGTCACTAATTAATCTAGCCGCCATCAGTGGGGAAATTTAAATCTTACTGTTTGACTTCTTCGTTCTCCTTCCTCAACCCCCCCCCCCCCCCCCCCCCTTTTCTTCCTCCTCTTCCTCCTCCTCCTCCTCCTCCTCCTCCTTCTTCTTTCTTCTTCTTCTTCTTCTTTTCTTCTTTTTTTCTTCTTCTTCTTTCTTTCTTCTTCTTCCTCTTCTTCTTTTCTTCTCCTCCTCCTTTTCCTTCTCCTTCTTCTTTTTAAACCTCTTTCTCTTCCTCATTTTTCCACATACAAATATTTCTATTATCTTGTCCTTTAAAACCCCTAAGCGTTTGTATACGTCTGTCTGTCCTGATATTATCTATTTAATTTATTGTTCGATGTTTTCTCCTTATATTCATGAACTGTCAAAAAATAATATTTCAAATATAATTGAACGGGATTATGAAGAATTATTTCTGACTTACATTTATTTTTGGTCTTTGTAAAGCGCTTTAAACACGTTTGTGGATATTACACTATATAAAAGATCAATTTATTTTTTTAAAAAGTTGTTTTTTTTCTGGTGGGGGTGGGGGGGTTTTGTTTTGTTTTTGTTTTGATTTTGTTATTTTACTTCACATATTATAACGTTGGTAATGTAGATATAGATTACAAGAGTCCTAGAAAATTATTATATTATTAAGGAAGAGACTTCATACTAATTCCTCAGCTAGTACAATAATTTATTTCGGTGCTTTTCTGCCAGCACGTCTTCTCCACTCATTTAAGTCACTGCAGGCCGAGGAAGTGCAGAAAAGCACCGAAACTACTGTCCAGCTGAAGAAATAGGAGTTTCTTTTTAATACACCCAAAACAGATTATATATAAATATATATATATATATATATATATATATATAATATATATAATGTGGGTGGTGTTTTGTGTGTGTGTTCGGTGAAATCTGTGTGTATGTATATGTTCTTATATATATATATATATATATATATTATTATTATTATTATTATTATTATTATTATTATTATTATTATTATTATTATTATACAATATTATATAGATCATAAAACCGATGAGAGGCGGATAGATCAATAAATAACGTACATACCACTCGTCAAAACACTCCAAGTTGTAGTTGTTGGCTTAGTGGGATTAGGCCTTACGATAGTCGAGGTGAAATTTTTGGACATACTACTTACTACAGCGAGTATTGAAGGAGGGCAGATAATTCTTTTGTAAAAACACATCCCATGACATAGTAATGAGATAATTGGTCAGGGTTTACCACGGTACATAATATGTAACCGATGGGACCGCATAATCGGGATCCGTAAAGCGTTTCAAAAATTTGAGCTTTCAAAAATTAATTGAGATTTATATAGCGCAATATCCACTAAACGTACTCAAGCGCTTTACAACGGGCCCCGGCCAACAGTAACACTTAACCTTTACGGGACATGACGCCTGTCAGGCCATACTTTTATTTTTTGGGACAGGTACTATTTTACACCCTGAGTGCGGTGAGAAAATGTGAGTAAAGAGCCTTTTCCAAGACTCAATAACTATGCGCCGAGACGGCTCGAACCCAGGACCTGCCGATCCGAAAGCGATTTGCCGTACCACAAGACCAAAAGACATAGCCGCACATAAAACCGCTCTCTAAACCGATGAATCCCAAATATATGTATCAGATCGTGGATAATCGGAAGTTGTCGTGTAAACCAAATCCCAATTAAACGGTTTGTAAAAGTTCACTGTTATTTTGTCATTGCTAGTGGGTGCTTTTGTACAGAAAAACGGATAGACACACATTCTTTAGTCTTGTCTTGTGAGAAACCTGTTTGTAATTGGGTATGTCTTACTTACTAACTGCGGCTTAATGGTCGTAGGGTATGATACTCCCCCTCGGCCGAATATTGGCAGGTTCGAGTCCCGCCCTGAGGCGGCAGCAAAGTTGATTCCCTTTACAATAGCAAAATAAATCTGTGGAATTTACGACCTTTTTGGCTCCAGCTAGAGAACTTCATAGACGTTTTGATACATTTAATCTTATTCAAAATGAGAGTTTTGGTTGCTTAGAAACGGGTATTTAGGACTTTGGAGCAAAATAATTGTTTTTGTAATGCTATTTATTGTAACCTTGTAAACATAAGTGTGGTATCTAAAAAAATATATTTAGGTACCGGTGAAAGCGTTGTCTCTGTGGGGGAGAAAATTGTAGTATCGCCTAACATGCGTCATGATATCTTCCCCTAGAACACACAATGTGTTGCTGTTGCTGTTGTAAAGCACTTTAAGCAGATTGCGTGGATAATGAACTATATAAAGCACACATATTTTTGATAATGACAACTTTATCGTGTCATTCATTCATGAGCTCATCATCTACCAAGTCAGGCCCTTGATTGGGGGACAAAGAATAATGGGCATGATCTTAGATAGTATGCAAAATGACGTCACTCAGCCTTTGTTATTGTTTTTGCCATCCGCGTTTGTGAGTTGTTCTCACTAAACTGTATTAACCAACTATAAAAATTCATGGTTACACAGAGTTTGTGTGTTGGGCCGTTATACTTCCGGATGGCAATGTTGTGAACTCCTTTCCAAGCGCATTCTTCTATATCCCTTTTTATGTGGCTCGAGGTCATTGATCACATTTCATAGTGTGATCAAAATGACCACAAGAGAGAGAGTATTCACAGCTTTTCCTTCTTCTTCTTCTTCTTCTTCTTCTTCTTCTCTTCTTCTTCTTCTTCTTCTTCTTCTCTCTCTTCTTTTTCTCTCCTCCTCCTCCTCCTCCTCCTCCTCCTCCTCCTCCTCCTCCTCCTCCTCCTCCTCCTTCTTCTTCTTCTTCTTCTTTTTCTTACATCACGATTGGTCATTTTGTTCACTTGACACACGGGTATATTTACAAATTTTATAAACAAAGCAGCTGTTACATTTTTTAAAAAATATCCAATCGTTGGGCATCAATAAATCTTTTGATTGATGAATAGGTTGGCGAAAAAAATGAATATAGATGCTCCCATTACAAAGCATTTTCCCCCGGAAAGTTAGCCTCTATAACCATAGCCTGACACTGACCAAAAAGACGTCAAAAGACATTCTTTTGGTGCAAATGAAAACAAATTGTGACAGTTGTATTAACAGTTCAACGAATGGAATCCCTTGTTTTCCCTTTAACTCTACTAACACAACTCACGACCGCTGCACAAACCTAAAAAAAATGAAATCAAATTAAAAAGTCTTTTTTGGGCCTAGTGCGGGTATAGATAGTTCGAAGATGACGTCATCAGTCTTTGTTATTGTTTTTTTTTTTTCCCTCCGCGTTTTTTAGTAAAGCCAAATGAAATGTATTAACCCCACTAAAAACGTTCATGGTACCAAGTTTTTGGTGTCGGTCCTTTACTTCCGGATGGGAAGTTGTGACTTTTTAGCCCAAGCATACTATCTATAGATGATCGAAGTTGCGTCACTCGGATTTGTTATTGTTTTTTTCCATCCCCGTTTATGTTATTCTCATAAATTTTTATGATTGATTAAAAATTTTAAAAAGGGAAACTGTTTAGTGTGTGGGGACGTTTACTTCCCGGAAAAGTTTGAGCTTCTAGACAAGCGAAACCATTTAAAAGATGAAAATTTCGTCATTCATAAGTGTTCGAAGAATCACTCGCTTTGTTATTTTTTTTTTTCCCCCCCCGCTTTTTGAGTAAAATTTCCCCAAACGTAAACCGACTAAAACATACAACTCATACAACATACATACATACTACAAAACAACAAAAACATACTACATACATAAAAACTTTCAACATACATACTACATACATCTACATACATACATACAACAAACATACTACATCCATACATACATCTACATACATACATACATACAACATAAACTTTTCATACATAATACATCTACATACATACTACAAAATTGTTTATTTCGGAAATTACATGACAATGAACAAGGGGAACATATTCATTGACATAAACCATTTTCCCAAAATAATGTACAATTAAGAGCTGGAGTATTAAAATTTGAAAAAGTGAAGTTTTAGACTCTGCCACAGAAGTCCCCCGGGAAAATATTAGTGTTGAAAACGATATAAAAGATAATACGACGATGATGCGAGAGACGAGAAAATGTGATGATATGATGATGAGATAGATGAAGAGAGATGTTAAAAGAAGAAACGAGAGCAAAAAAAGTGGGGGCTAAAACGGGGAAAGGAGACGACGACGATGGAGTAAAAAACGTAGCATGTATTATTTAAAAAAACAACACCAACAAAATAAAAATAATAAATAAAAAATAAAATAAAATAATAAAAAAATAATAAAAAAT
>NW_027623716.1:0-9445 GCF_034508935.2 Berghia stephanieae
TAGTATAGGGAGTATTAGTAGTGTAGTAGTATATATATATGTATAAGTTATTATCGCCAAGATTCCAAACTTTGTGTTTATACATTTGATGCATGCCACGTCTGTAAATGAATTTCCATTTTTTTGGATGAATGAAGTATATATTATTATTATTTATTATTACTATTATTATTATTATTATTATTAATTATTTATTATTATTATTATTATTATTATTATTATTATTAATTATTATTATTATTATTATTATTATTATTATATTATTATTATTATTGTTATTATTATATTATAATTTTCATTATTATTATAATTTTATTATTATTATTATTATTATTATTATTATTATTATTATTATTATTATTATTATTATTAGTAGTAGTAGTAGTAGTAGTATACAGCAGCAGCAGCAGCAGCAGCAGTAGTAAATAGTAGTAGTAAATAGTAGTAGTAGTAGTAGTAGTATAGTAGTAGTAGAATAGTAGTGTAGAAGTAGTAGTAGTAGTTAGTAGTAGTAGTAGTAGCAGTAGTAGTAGTAGTTTGTAGTAGTAGTAGTAGTAGTAGTCGTCATAGTAGTAGTTTGTAGTAGTAGTAGTAGTAGTAGTAGTAGTAGTTGTTGTTGTAGTAGAGGAGTAGTAGTTTGTAGTAGTATAGTAGTAGTAGTAAATAGTAAGTAGTAGTAGTAGTAGTAGTATAGTAGTAGTAGTAGTTTAGTAAGTATATATTTTTATTATTATTATTATTATTTATTATTATTATTATTATTATTATTGTTATTATTATTATTATAATTTTCATTATTATTATAATTTTCATTACTATTATTATTATTATTATTATTATTATTATTATTATTATTATTAGTGTAGTAGTAGTAGTATTTGTAGTAGTAGTAGTAGTAGTATTAGTAGTATTAGTTTGTAATAGTAGTAGTAGGCAGTAGTAAATAGTAGCAGTAGTAGTAGCAGCAGCAGCGCAGCAGCAGTAGTAGTAGTAGTAGGTAGTAGTAGTAGTAGTAGTAGTAGTAGTAGTTTGTAATAGTAGTAGTAGGACCGTTCGGTAATGTTTGTATTTCCTTCTCAAAGATTATACCGCCGCTCTAACACCTTGCCCATTCACCCCCCCCCCCCCACCCACCAACCATAACTTTTTCACCTCGCCCCCCCCCCTCTACTATTGACACTACTACTACTACTACTACTACTACTACTACTACTACTACTACTACTACTACTACTACAATACTACTACTACTACTACTACTACTACTACTACTACTACTACTACTACTACTACTACTACTACTCTACTATACTACTAACTTCTACTACCACTACTACTACGACCACTACTATACTACTACTACTACTACTACTACTACCTACTACTACTATACTACTACTATTATTATTATTATTATTATTTTTTTTATTATTATTATTATTTTTACAACTACTACTACTACTACTACTACTACTACTACTACTACTACTACTACTACTACTACTACTACTACTACTACTACTACTACTACTACTACTACTACTACTAAAAACACAAATTTAAATAGCAATTAAAAAAAAAACCAAATAAAATTTTTAAAATGTAATAAAATTGTAAAATAGATAAATTAAAAAAAAAACTTTCAAAAGATGTCTACAACACGTGGGGTTCCCAAGCGGTCACCCGTTTAAGTACTTACCACGCCTGACGTTGCTTGAATTCGGTGATCGGACGAGAGCCGGTATTTTCAACGTAGTATGGTGGTAGACAACAAGTGTCGAAAATAGAATCTGATATAATATTAAAACACTATTGCTAATTTATATAATGATGAAGATAGTTTAGAAATGTATAATATTGTTAGTTGAAATAGCTTATTGTATTCGTCTGTTGGACAATTTGTCGTTACTGGAGAATTTAAAATGGCGATGGGGTATCTTGAAAGCGGCATGAGACACTTCACCGGAAGCGAGGACGAGAGACCCATGCGCAAAACCAGGATGTCGTTCTCTCTGTAAGGGCATGTGTGGAAAGGGGACGGGGAGTTAGAATGTTTGTGTACTCCACCGAGCACAGATACCGGTCCTTTTGCGTGTGAGGCGAATGCTCTATTACGGATTATTATGCTGGCAGATAATACGCATTAGGTCAGGTTAAATTAACAATTTCCATCTTTAAAAAATAAGGATTGAATTAAATAGATAACAACGAACTCACAAAATATGTTTCTTTTATATTTATTTCATTCTAAGGCAGACAGTTTGTAATTCGATTATAAACCATATGTTTGCTATCCTGGGGATTTTCTATACTCAAATTTAGTTCGAATGTTTGAAGCGTTGAGTGTAAATAAGATCAGGACATGTGTCCCTTATGATGTATTGTTAAAGGATGAATTACATCAGAAACAATCTCTTAGTTCTACAAAACCCTTAGTACTATCTTTTGCATAGCTCATTTGTCCATCGAAAAGTACTTTCTGTCATGTCTAACAGATACCCAATCAATGTTAAGGGACAGAAAAAAAACGTGACTAGATTAGACCCTAGATCGATACCAATCCCTGTGTGCTTATTTGCAGGTCTGATAGCCCAAATTGCTATTGACTCATTGTTGTGATAAAATAATTTTGAACCAAAGTAAAATAATATTGTCCAACACAACAATGTTAACCAAGCCCATAGTTGCGTGCTGTTAACGATCCTCCAAAAATGTTCACGTCGATACCAGTCCTTTTGCTTGAAAATATCGCCACCTCCAGGAGGCACGTTTAAGCTGATAGCAAAAATAATTTTTTTGTTGAAAACTATATGAAAATAGGACGACGATCAATTAGTATCGCTGAGCTCTTAGCACCCACGGACATATTTCCCAGGCAAAGATAAGATATCTATAGATAGAAAAAAAAAATGCCACGTAAACACCTGCATACAGTATGCACAAATATTTTTAATGTATATATAGTAAATCAGCGTTAAGGTTACCAATAATGTCTAAAAAATTTTACTTTGGATCTCCTCTCCACAATTGTCCGCCCCACAGAAATATTCTGTTAGAGACAGGTCTCCTGTCCAAGAGATAACGTTAACTGTAAAGAACTCCGTCAGAAATACCGCTCGCCTGACAGTCCACCTCATTTCTCGTTTATTTATCATTCAATTTACTTTATTTCGTTAGTCTGTTTTGATTTTATGAATAATATAAACTACGCACCAATAATGGTGATGTCAGATTTTCAAAGGGACTAGAAAAAGAAACCTTCGCTCTTATCTAAACTCATCAATTGAAGAGTGGTTTTCCAAAACTCCCTAACTCCGTTTTTCTCATTTTGAGATATTGAGGATTATTTCCCCTACAGTTTCTCATTTGGTCTATTATTTTAAACATGGTTAAACTTCCAATTCACACAAATCTAGGGAAAGTCTTGTGCCATTTGATGCTAACAATAAAGATTACGTTTCAATGGATGGAAAATCTCTAAAAGTAGAAAATCGACTGTACGAGTTTTAGAAAACCAGCTTTCAATTATACTCGGTGTTTTTAAGGGAAGTTCATGTCGACCTGGATAGCTTTAATATTAATTTAGTGATACGAGGGTCTTCTGATATCACTTACTCCTTCAACATTTCGCATGCCAACGTCAGACGATTTGAAAGAAATGTTATTCAATTTACGTAACGCAAACATTGACACAGCTCGGGCTTTTGCCGCATACAGTAACGTTTGCCTTTCAAAGAAGTGACATGCATTTTACAAATTCCTACCAAGTCACCAGGACGTACACTGCAAAACAGCAATCTTTTGATATGGCAAGGTCACTTTTTATCCATATATCGATTTCCTACAATGAGTCCCAATTTGAAAAAGTTCTTAAAGCCGAAACTTCAAGGAAATTCTCAAGTGAAGGAAATTTGGCATTACGGGAGGGCATTATCGATGGATAATAAATATATGAAATAAACTTTCTGGCCAAAATGGGAAATTGGTGTTTTGCCAGTATTGGCAAACATGACGAAGTTAACACCATGCCATTAGGTAGATCCTCGAGTTAACCTTTTGCACACCCTGGTAAAGTGCATACACCAATTCATGGATGACACATCCAGGCGTTTTAGAACAGTCAGCTATAACAACCATAATAGTTGGCATTTCGTAAATTAAATATTAAGAAGGTTTTAGTACTACGTTATTTGAGACAAAAGAATAGAAATAAAACGTAGTACTGCCCCATGCATCTCATTCATTGAAGTTGCTATAATTATTTCATATTAAATTGCATGACGCTCTTGCTCCATAAGACTGCCAGGTGATTTCAAAATCATGTTAATCCAAGTATCCAAAAGATCACATTAATTTCAAAATGTCAGCATTTGTACAGCGTAAAACTCTAAATGTGATTCTATAAACAAGCTGTTTTATTCCAATAGTAATACCGTTTCAATACGTGTCAAAAAGGATTACGATCATACTTTTGTGTTATATTAATCTGTCGTTTGATAAAGGGAAAATCCGAAACGTCCACACCTTTCGTCTTTCTACATAAACTAATGCTAAATTTCTCCAAATCATTGCCATATAAACATTTTTGGAGAAAATATTAGCTGTATGAATATGTTTAATTCTGTATGGGTTTGGTTAAGCCGTGTTAGGGGCATGAGCGTATGTCTTTGGGGCGAAGGGTTTGGTGATCTATTTTCGTTTTTTAACTAGGTAACTGATAATAACCCACATGTATTTGCATCAAACCAACCAAAAGACGTCAAATAATTAAGTTTACCAAACACAGTGGAGAGTTTAGTGAACCAATCTGCAGTTAGAGCTGTTAGATTATAGGTATAGAAAAAGCGTACGGATTTGTAGTGACCAACCCTATTCTGAAATAAGAATATATGATCTGTGCGTCAGTTACAGTGCAGCACTGTTAAGCAATTGAATTTGATATTGCATTTTATATGTTTTGATGTCAAATTGTTCTAAAGTATACACCTCAGTTGTGAGGCAATTCAGACTTCATGATCAACGTTTTTCGGTTTTATGTAGAATATAATTTTGCATTTCAACTTTGTCATTCCTTTCAGCAACGGGAATACCCTCTTTGGGCGACGACCTTCATGTCCCCCGTGTTCAGACATTTGCTATTTCCGTCCGTGAGTTCATTTCTGTTTATATCCATTGGCTGTCACTGCAATTGTATGATTAATGTCTTGCTTGTAAAGCTTTGATCTAAAGTGGCGGAGTATTGGTGTGAAAGGAACTGAGTATCATAAACATGTAAACATAGTCATTTCAACAGCTTCAGTTAAATATGCTGAAAATAAATTGTCGTGGGACCATTGAAATTTCTGTGTTAGTCAAACAAGATATTTGGTCGCACCAAACTGGGCATGGATGATCAAATTGGAAAAAGCCATCATTATGGATGCATAGTTTTTCATCTGTGCATCTATGCAAAATTCTAACGTTCAAAACTTTGGTTACACACAAATCAATGGATAGATTGAATGAAATAAAATATAATGATCAACTCCACGTACATACTATAACAAGGCTATTGTTTTGAATTCAGATTGGTTGGCCAACCTATATTGATAAGAGTATTGGATTGTCGATTGCTTATTATGTACTCGGCGGTAATATAGACAAGTTGAAGAAGGGACCAAGATGTTTCGTCAAAACTGTATGCTGAAGTGAAACAGGAAAATACAAGATTTATTACCAAATCTAAGTGTTATGAGTCGATATCCCAATCATACATTTGGTATAGAACAAATAACTGTATTAACCAAAAAATATAAAAGGATTTCTTTGTACCAACGCCATACACAAACTCTTGAAATTTAAAAGTAAGAATCGACATTAATACCAAGGAGAAACCATCGAGATTAAAGAAGAAAAAGGCATTGAAGAAGAATATTAAACAAAGAAATAAGTCGACCAGGTATGTCTTGTGAGTATTTTCAAACTCGAAAAAGATTGGATAAGATTCCAAAGACGGAAGGCAGGTCGTGCGGAAAGACAGAAAAAAGAAAAAAATTTAAAAACTCTTGTGGAGGCTACATCAAGGGATATTTCTAGAGCAGTATAAATTGTCTAACATAAAAGTTTGTGATCCAAAGGCTCTCTTTTTGTTGTTTTATCTTTGGGTAGAAATCACAAAGATGTGATGTTTTTTTCTGCCTCAATATTTAACTTTGCACGAGTTTGTTCTGTAGATCTCTCTTTAATGGCTCGTTGTATATGATTCTAATATAACAGTTCTGAAAACACATCTTACTCATCAGTTTAATGTGTCCAAACATTCATTTTGTGCCGTGTTGATGTGTATATTTTTCTGTGCTTGACTGATGTTCAATGTCCTCTGTTAATTATTATTGTGATGATGAGGATTGCGGTGTTAATTTTAAAGCTGCGCTTCTCGGCTTTTTATATTTTGTTGTTACTTGTTTGCTGCAGTTAAATTATATTTCATGAGATATTCCAAACATTTGTTGGTGTTTTTTTCCCTTTAAAACTGTCACCGAAATTCTTTCATTCATGTGTCCCATCGTTGGGAAATGAAAAATTAAACCCAAAATTTCCCTTGCCCCTTTTCTTTTTCTTACTTTTCTCTATATAAAGCGTCTTCCTCAGACTTATTCAAACCTTTCAATATTATTTTGACAAATCACATTTTTTTCATATTTTGGGCAGAAAAAATTACTTCAAATTTTCGAAACAAGATCAACCCCCACTTAAAGATAGTAAAGTAAAAAAACAAAAGTAGACATTCAGAGCCATTGGGCCCAATAGAGCCGGAGTTTACCTAAGCGTGAAAGGGCCATAGCAATAGCTTGCTGCCCTTTGGATAGGACTCTAGTCTATCGCAAAGTACTTTCAACCAATCCTAACAGACTCAGCTTCCCATTTACTGGGTAAACAGGAGGGTCAGAAAAGATCTCGACTGCACCCTAAATCGATCTCGGCCCCTTTGCGTGTGAAGCTATTGCTTAACCAACTGAGCTAGCGGTTCTATTCGGGATTATTTGGGATGACCAAAATGGTGAAAATTCGATTTATAGACACAAACATGAAATTTTGGGGTTAATCCCTATACGTTATTTTGGAGAATAGAACAATTTTTTACATTAAAAAGCAGAAAAAACCCAAAATTTTATTATCCCATCATGTTAATCCTAAAGTCGCTTTAAAAAAATGTTTAATTAAAAACAAAATTAAAAACAGAGACGTGCTTTTACATAGTGCAATAACCACTCAAGTGTGTGTCAGCTCAAATCGCTTTACAAGGGGTCGTCATCAACGTGTAACATGTAGAAGGGACATGACGCCTGTTAGGCGATATTACATTTATTTTTCCGACAGAGACAACGCTGTTAACGGCCAGGTTCTTATTTTACAATTGAGTATGGTGAGAGAATATGAGTAAAGAGCCTTATCCAAAGACTCAACTATGTGGTGAGCGAGGCTCGAACTTCCTATCCGAAAGCGAGTGACACACCACACCACTAGACCACATATCCGCACGAGAGTTCAATTCATCTGTTATAGAATACTGTTTTGTGACAAAGAGTCACATATTCATTTTTGATATCTTCTCCATTCCATTATAGATAATACCGTTTTTACTCTGTGGATACATAATATCATTTGATTGGATTAAATCAAATGTCGAGTTCATGATTCCATTAATACATTTGATGTGTTTATTCTTAACGAAACCAAATATAACCTCAAATCACTGATAGATAGGTATACAGAAATGCAACTAGAATGCAATTACCATGCGCGGCAATGCAGTAATAATGAAAGTGTTGACGCTTGAAGCTCGAAGGATAAAATAACGATAAGTTGTTTAAATGTAAGCTTCAATCTATTAAAGGAAGACAGATTCTGTGCACATCTCTCATGCATTCGTCCTTAGTGTTTCATTCATTGTGATTGTCGATAAAGGGGGAAAACCGAAACATCCACATTTTGTCTTCGTTTAATAAATCAAAGCTTACAATTCAATACTTATCGGGTTTTTTCCAATGTAGGAATAACACATTGTTTTGCTGATTAGAGTTTTACTTTATAATATAATGATAGATTTTGATGTAACTTTTTGAAAATATGTCTTAGACGTCTTAATTGTTTTAAAAATCATGGTTTACGACTCGGGGGATCTCAACCATAGAGTGCCGGACTCTGAAAAAAAAGAAGAAAATAACAAAATAAAACAACACAGTTTCAAAATTTTGACCTCAAAACTAGTACTTCAAATAAAGACCAATTAAATTGATCCTCGTGTTGTCAACAAATCACAAACATTGAATTTTGACCAGTTAAATTGACTCTCATCTTGTCAACAACTCACAAACATTGAACTTTGATCAATTTAAATAACCCTCATCTTGTCAACAACTTACAAACATTGATCTTTGATCAATTTAAATAACCCTCATCTTGTCAACAACTCACAAACATTGATCTTTGATCAATTTAAATAACCCTCATCTTGTCAACAACTCACAAACATTGAACTTTGATCAATTTAAATAACCCTCATCTTGTCAACAACTCACAAACATTGAACTTTGATCAATTTAAATAACCCTCATCTTGTCAATAACTTACAACATTGGCCTTTGACAAAGTCCCATGTTTGTTACTTTAATTTTCAGTCTCTAAGAAAATGAAAAAAATCCCAATCTAACATTTATTGATTTTTTATTTTTCTTCTCCTGACTCATTTGTATAAGAATTCACGAAGGCATTCTTAACAAGGATGTTGGAAAACTCTTTAACCTGAAAAAATGATCTCACGTTCTTCTTTGCCACGACTAGGCGGAAATCTTAGGCTCACTGTAACCTGCATGGCAAAGTTGTTCTTTGATGTTGTTATATAAACATTTCCCGTACATCATCACGTATTTGACTGGCTATTTAATTTGATATGCAACATGACGCTATGAATCCAAGGAAATAAACACAAGGATATCCGGGTGATTTAGATAATAAAAATACTACCCAAAACAAAAACGTGAACAGAATGAGGACTTGAGTTACATAATATGTTTTATTGAGGGCAATAAATAGATATTGGTTTTATCGGTAGCAAAAAAAAAAAAAAGAAACATACTTTAAAATCATGTTCTTGATATTTAGTTCACTTTTGAAACAAAAGATCACACTTTATCATTGGTTTTTTGTTTTTGAAAATTGATAAAGGCAAAATATTGGCGTAGTGTATTGTTATTTTGAACATATATTATTGAATTGTGATTTATGATTTACATTTCGATGGCGGAGCGATTCCTACCTTTTCAACTCCTAAACCCTGCAATATTTTTGTAGTCTAGATCATACTAATGAAATGATATAAACTTCATATCCAACAGTATTAACAATTTCATATGAATTCAATAATGATAAAAATCTTTGATTTGGTTTTTTTTTTTTTTTGGTT
>NW_027623718.1:0-9442 GCF_034508935.2 Berghia stephanieae
ATATATATATATATATATATATATATATATATATAGAAAGATATATATATATATATATATAATATATATAATATTATATATATATATATATAGAGAGAGAGAGAGAGAGAGAGAGAGAGGGAGAGAGAAGCCGAAGGCTTAAATATTCAAACCCGACTGGCTTATAACAGAGAGTCTACAAATGCAGTTCTATGAGAAAATTTGAGTAAAATGCCTGCTCCATGGACTCAACTTTTCACCGTCTACAGCGGGCCTCGAGTCCGGACTATCGGTCCGAAGGCATGTTTGATATCACAAAACTACAAAAACCCACCCGTTGGTCTTTAAAGTATCCACATCCTTTAAGCCTACGAAGTCGGGAAATAATTTTTAAACAATAGGATTCAATAGTCTGATGTCACGTCCGCCCAGCAGCACACAACTTGGTTCTAAACAAAGAAAATCGGTACTTTTTATTGTTCATATTCGCTAGAACTTTTTTACGTCATGTGATCAGAATGTATAAAGGTCAAAACATGATCAGATTTATAATATTTTTCTCCTCTGGATACACTTTTATGCTGGTCGGAGAGGTATTTCACAAGGGCGTCCGCCATTGTTCCGATAGTTAAGAACCATTTACTAAGTGACTATGCGTCATTATTAGGGAAGGAACGTCACGACTGTTGAACACTATTGGCTTCTACTTTTAAATTGGACACTTGTCTTTCGCAAAGTACAACCTTCTGCGAATTAATTATGACACTTATAACTCTTTCAAGTACACCCTCATTGAAATTCGAAAAAATTGTTCGATTTTCCAGACATTTGAACTCGAGAGACTTTAATCTATTCTTTAAAAATAGGGTGGGAGTTATGATCGTTCTTTAGAGCCAATGTTAAATTTTCGCCAATGAGCACATAATTGCTGACACACTTAAAAATCAAATAGCTATGTTTTATAGATTGGTTTATGAGTAACTTGCCAACCTTTCTTAAAGTAAAAGCAATTCTACCACCCGTTGATTCAAATACATATTAAGAAAATCTGCAAGGTCGTGATGCTCCTCTTCATTTTATGTTTTATTGGAAGAGGTTTATAGCACATTTAGTACTTAATATGACTCCCCATAGTTCTTATGAACAGCCTCGATACGTTTTGACATTGAAGTAATCGAAATTTAGATTCATAGTTCATTGTTCAAAAACAGCACAGTAGAGTATATCAAGAGTTGTTAAATCGTGGCTTAGAAGGCGGTGCTTAATGACAGATCATATTCTTAATTATATTTATTTCTAGAAGTTACCCAGCCATTTCAAAACATTCGATTTCACTCTTTCTTTTAACTTGTGACTGAAATGTAACTGAACCATCAAGAAAGAGATTATAATACTACCCAATGATTAATTGTTAGAATTAATCATTCCGTCAACCTTGATATGGCTACTGAGGACCATGCTAGCCGAAAGAATATCAAAGTATGGTCTTTTGAGGATATTAGACAGTGTGGTTAGGATAATCAATTCTTAGGTTTTTTGAGACAAATTTTCGTCTGTCTGTGCTCACGAAGGGCTTGTCTAAGATGGTGCTTATGATTTTTGGAGTATTTCCTCTTAACAAGAAAGTGCCATCTTAAGCGGTGGCTAATATTTTGCGACCACATAGATCTACGGAACCGGTGCTATTGTGCTGTTTTAAAACGTTTGAATACACTGGATCTTGGAAGTTTAAAAGCCTTTGCATTGCTCTAATGGTCACTAACATTTAATACTAATACTTTATTATTTTTTTTCCGGAAAGGTTTCTATCATAAAATATGATCAACTTTGCCCTAAAGTATTGAAAACAACGCTTTTGGCTAAACATTCCATGAAAACCAATTGGAAAAAGGTTTTCTTGTTTTTGAAAGGCATTCAGACGTCATATTTCAAAAAGATAAAGAAATTCCATTAGTTCATAAAATATAATACAGGGAATATATTGTTATCCAACATGATGGAAAAAATCAATGCATCCATCTAAATGAAACCGAAATTAGATATAAGCTTGTTTTATAGTAGTAAGGGTAAATATTTCATTTTCCCAATTATGCTTTTAAAGGTTTTCTTTTGGCCAAGTGTAGCAGATCAAGCTTTTATAAAATTGTTGGAAAATTAGAGGATTAAAATAATTATCGAGTCAACTCGGTATCCAAAAAACTTGAGAGCCGGTCGAGTGTTTTATCAACTGAGCAATTGGGATGTCCAGCATAATGTGAAAAGGGAAGCATCTGATCCCATTTGTGCTATAACAACTTTTATTTTCATCTCTCAACACCCTTCTCCATTCAGCTTCCGTCCATTTTCAGCAGAGTATAATTTCGCCCGGAGACAATCATCCCCACAACGAATGCACAGTCAATATTTGCAGTGTGATTGGATGCCAAAGACGGGACATGTACTCGCTATTCCACCCGTAATGGATTTTAACCAGGGAGACAATTATTTCGTGTCAACAAATATCGATGGCTCTTCAGAAATCTTTTTATCACCCTGATCAAATGGGACAGAATCCAAAACATCGGCCATTATTTTTAATGGAATCCAGATTACATATAAATTGCATGAAATATAATGCATTTGCAAGGGGAACTTTATTGCACCATCGTTTGAGTAATGTAATTTATATACGATATTTATCAACCCGGAGGTCATATCTGCCTTTACATTTTGATAAATTGACGATGGCTTGTTTCTCTCTATCAAGGACAAAGCTCAACTGTTTAGTAACTTTTGCCTGTTCAAAATTAACCGGTGATTGACATGACAGAATGTATAGATAAAGGGAATATTCTCCTCATTCCTTTGGGAATTGTTCTCTGATTGAAACCGTTTAGCTGTATCAACAAATATCTTTGACTTGTTGACGCCCACCATCACAAATACCCAATGGCCATCTAATCCCAATCATTGGACAACGACCGTTTTTGTGAGATATGCATTGGCTATTAGATGACACGTTAGTCGTATAGTCAGATGGATTATATTCATATAGGATTTGTGTAATGTCAAAAGCATGTAGCCATAAAGATACACAAAATTCATTAAGCTGGTGGTCATACCGGTTCATTGGAATCAATCATTGCTTACAACCCTCTAAAAAGGACAATGGCTCATAACAGTAGTAGTCAAAATCTATCCTCTCTTGGGGTACAACATATCAGAAAATGCGACACATCCGAGTCAACTTGCTGCAGATTACACACACACACACACACACACACACACACACACACACACACAAACCACCAAACAATGAATCGTGGGATAACGAATGATACAAAGTCTTTAGAGCCCATTTTATAAAACCTCAAGATGAACGATCCTAATGCTTTTCCAAAATAAGATCGAAAACAAAGTTAAAACTGTAATATTTTAACCGGGCGAAAAAACGTGCGTACACTTCTGATTCTACCAACGATTTTTCACGAATTCAATTTGTTAATAATCAAATTGCGTTCAAGTTTATCTGTCAATGGCACGTACAGATTCAGATGCTGATTTTCTTAACTAGTTAACTGCTGTACTCTAGAAAAACATGTTTCCAAAAGTTTGAATAGAAAACTCGTCCTTCAAATATCAATCGAGTTAAATGATCCTCATCTTGGCAAAAAAATCTCCAGCTTAGGACTTCGCAAAGTCCCATGTTTGAGAGTTTTTGCCAAGACGAAGGTCATTTAAATCGATCGATATTTGAAGGACGACTTTTCTGGCTAAACTTTTACATACGAGCTTTAGCGTACGGCAGTTAACTGTTAGCTCAAGATAGAGAAGGACGGAAACTGTTTGTCTATGGCCTATACCCTGACCCAGGGTGAAAAAGGCAATGATGACGATGACGGCAGTGAACTGGTTAAAAGCCATCATGCAACTTTTGTACACAAATATTTCTGTGTCAAAGACCATTTCATTGATATAGCCATTTCATTCAATGACATTCCAATCTCTTTGAAGACTGACTATCCGATTTATTTGGGAAAATAATAGTGATTGGAATTGGTTAAGTTCATTGGGGTTTTTTTGCAATTCGGAGCCACTTACACTTGACTCTGAGATACCGAAATGTTAATCGTTATCCACTGTCTCAAAACTGTGTTATGTCGGAATGAACAAAAGGAAGTAAATTGAGTTTAGAGTCAAATTGATCAGAATTAAGAAAATTAAGTGATTTGAAATTTTTTTAAAACCCCACAAAAAAAATAAAAGAAAACAAAATATAAACAAAACAAAAACAAAAACCCAACAAAAAAGAAAAAAAAACAAAACAAATAAAAGTCTCTCTATTCAATGAGGAAATTTATTTTGACTCAAATGTTTCAAGTACTAGTTTAAGCTAAAACTTTAATAGTAATCATAAACTTCATTGTGGGTCCCGGTAGCTCTTCACGTGCAAAGGGACCAAGACCTATCCCGGGTGAAGTCGATATTTTTTTCTGACATCTCTGTCCAGTGAATGGATAGCTGGTTCTATTATATCTAGCGGAAAGTACTTTGCGATAGACTAGCGTCCTATCCAAGAAATTGCTATTGTCTGTTTCACGTTATAGAAACCGGGGTAAACTCCAGCTCCATGGGTCTAATGCCTTTGAATGAATCCTTTTTTTATATATAAGGTTCATTCCGACAAAATACCGTTTTGAAACGAGTGGCTATTTTTACTGTTATATTTTCCAGTCATTGGTCCAAAACTATTGCATTCTTAAAGTTAGAAAAAAGAGTTTACATTAAATGGTTTTGTATGGTGTCTCAAAGCTGAATTATTTGGTGTAGGGAATTATCAGCTTAATCCAAGCAATGTATTCTTGGAGATGAATTTGATATCATTTTTCATTGTGCTGATTAACCCTCTCCTTACCACCTGGAGCAAAATCGTCACATTTGTTACGACACAATAATATACATTTTGTCTTATTCAGATTTATTTTGTACATCACAAACTCTGAAAAATGATCTTTGTTTGATTAATAAGAACATAAAGCTGTTTTGTAGAGAGCTTTTTTGAGTTTAAAAAAGATTTTTTTCTCCTGGGTAAGCCTGCCATTTTGGGAACAAACTGAATATGATCTTTAAGGAGAGAGTTAATGGTGTAATTATTAAATTCAGCTTTTGAGTATAGGTCCTGGGTTCAAATCTTCCAATGTTGGGTCCCAGAATAATCTCTTTTTATCCCATTTTCTCATCACACTCATGAGCAAAATGAGTACCAGATTAATAACAGCTTGTGTTTGTCGGAAAAAAAGTTGTAATAACACCTTGTCGCCATGTCTGGTCCGACATGTTCAGTGATTCGGTTGTTTTGTAAGTCAGTCAATGCACACCTAGTGGTGGGCATTGTGCTCTGAAAAAGCTTAGGTTAAAAAAAAGTCAGTGTCCTTTAAATAAATAACATAGCTAAATAGTTAAAAGATGAGGAGTAAAAGATAGAAATATTACCTCTCAGGGTGGAGTTCGTGATTTGTACTTGTCTGCTAATAACAAACCAAACAAAGACAAAACAAACAAAAAACCACAACATAAAAAAAATAAATAAAACGAAACAAAACAAAACAAACAAACAAGCAAACAAAAACTGACAAAACCGACAAAATGCTTAACACAGAACGTTCCAAACTCAAAAACTTTCTTCAGCCCTCTACAAAAAAAATCTAATCAAACAAACAAAAGTTAAAAACAAAACAAAAAATACCCCAAAAATAAAAAAAACAAAAATAATAAAAAATCAAAAAACAAAACCCAAAAAACCCCCATAGAAACAAAATAATTGTGTATATATTATATAAAGAAGCCGAACATGTAACAAACATTTTTCACAGCATCAGAAATAGCTGGTATAGTACAAGTCTTGCATACCCTTTTATCAATTTCAAACCTTGGAACTGCAATCCTCAAGATTCATTGCTCATGCGATCGAAATTCTTACGTTGTGGCTCCCACAAAGCGGGCAGTAGCTCAAGTCAACAAATTCGAAAGGTTGAGATGCTGCACTCTTTCTAACGGATAATATGGCAATAGATAATGATCAGGAAATTAAAATACTTAAACGGCACAATTTGTAAAATCATCGCTGACGGAAAAGTGTAGGGCAAGAGGCCAAGAGGACATCCTCCAAGATCATGGCTAGACGACACCAAGAGCTGGACTGGGATGGCAAGTGAAAACGACAACACACTGGTGGTATTAGATGGGGAAGAATGGCGATTCATTTCCAGTCGACTTTTGATGAGATGATACTGGAAAAGAAAAAAATAACTGTAGACTGATGATGGGTTTTGAGCTCGAAACGTTCCTTATTTAGATTTATTTTTGTACTTTTTAAAGGTAATATCTATTTTTTTCTCATTATTTTATATATCGATGGATTAAAGAATTTGAGGATTTAAACTTTTTGAAAAGAAGGTCATTGTTTTCATATACACTAGTTTTAAGGTGATAATTCTTCCATATTAAAAAAAAAGGGGAGCAGTTAGAAATAGGTCAATTTGACAAGAGGCCTCAACAATCGTGACGTCACTTCCCTCCTAATGACGCATAGTAACTTAGTGACTGGTTCTAAACTATCGGAACAATGGCTGACGCCCTTATGAAATACATCTCCGACGAGCATAAAAGTGTATCTAGAGGAGAAAAACATTATAAATCTGATCACGTTTTGACTTTTATAGATTCTGAGTACATGACATGTGAAAAAGATCTAGCCAGCATGAAGAATAAAAAGTACCGATTTTCTTTGTTTATAACCAAGCTGTTCGTTGCTGGGCGGACGTGACATCAGACTATTGAATCCAATTTCCATACTCCTACATATGATTTGATGTGTTATATGTTTTTATTTTTATAATGGTTTGATGATTCGGTACGGTGTCTAGTCTTGTCACAAAAGTCAATTAATCTGACAATGAGTGGCCGGATGAGTGACTGTGATCTTGGAAAATTCTAGTCCTGACGTTTTGGCATTGGTAAAACAATATGCACACATTACCCCACTTGACTCAGATGTGAGTGAGTACATGTTTTATAACCAGTAACGGATAATTTATGAGTGCCACTACAAACAGTACGCCCAACAGACGACTGATACACTATGAAATGGTTACACATAACCTGCTGGTGGAATAGATGAGACAATGTGAAGCGTATTGATCATGGTTAGTCCTTGGAAATGCTCTATATAAATGTAGATTTTTATTCTATAATTTTTTTTATCACCTACGACTAAATAATGACATTACGATACATACGATACAGATTTTATGATTAACACTTAGTGCTTTGGCACTAAATATGTTTCGTAGTCAGAGGTGATAATTATATATTATCGCACCCCGATGTAATCAACAATGACAAACAAAATTTTTGATATGTTTTCTAACAGGTTGATTATCGGAAACGCCCAGTTGTATTTAATGATCACGAAAATCCTCTGTCATAACATGCAAACATGCAGATCCGTTGTCCTTTGTTAGCTACTGTTGTCCTCTGCTCAATACAGTTTGCTAAATTATATCATATTATAAATCTTTAAGGTTAAACATAGTTTTTCTGTGTTAGTATTTTCTATCTGTCGTGCTGAAGTTGTGAGTAATTTACCTAATCGCATAGCATCAATATACCATCACGTAACACAGACTATAGATTGAACGAAATTGACGACACTTATCTCGCTCTTTGTTATTGTTTTCAGGCAGCCATTCTAATCATTAGATCTCATTAAATGATATCAATCAGACGATAAAAGTTTAAGGCTATACGTGATAGTTTAGTCTATTGGTATTTCATATCCGGCTTGTGTATTTTACCTAAACGCATAGCATCAATAGTGGAATAGTGGAAAAAAAACAAAACAAGGTGAATGGAGTAATGGAATTAATAAGTTGCGTGACTGGTGGAATTCCAGCACCAATGATTATTCTGTGATATACAGAAATACATAATGATTGTCTTAGGCCTCGACCATCACCGAGACAACACCCATTATTATGATGATTATTGATTGATTGATTGATGGATGGATGGAGATGGACGGATCGACATGGAAGAAGCAGACGGAGGAATGAAAAAGTAGCTTTATCATCAATCAAGTAAGCTATTCTCTGCCTCTGAGATGATCCGTTGATTAGCAGCCTCAGACACGATGTGCTGGTCGTTCCATCGCCACAAATATAGAAAAGATAATGGATTTAAATTCAAGATATTCAAGTTCGTAATATTGACCTTTCTGAACGCTGTCTCTCTTTGAATCAACTAAACCTATCGATTCAATATTCCGTCTATTCATTTTTATGTCTATCTATCTATCTATCTCTCTATCTATCTATCTATCAATCTATCTATCTATCTATCTATCTATCTATCTATCTATCTATCTCTCACTCATACACATTCACTCGCACTCACTCACACACAAGCACACTCACATACATTATATAGAGAAATGGATACTTCAGGCCCTACATAGAAGAAAAAATAAACAACAACAACAAAAGAAAGAAAGAAAGAAACAAACAAACAAACAAATAAAAAACAACCTGATTTATGACTTACTTCGACATCCGACTAAGATACTTTGCAAGAGTTGTTTCTTTGAACAACCATACGGCTTATGACCCATTGTAGCACTTGGGTAAAGCAATTGGGATTTTGGCAATGTAACTACACATTAAATATGCTATAAAATTTGCTCTTGCTTTAATAAGTACTTAAACATTATTTACGTAAAACATTCGAAACGTGAAATAGTTTCTGTTTAAAAGATAAAAAGAATAATAAATGTTTTGGATGGCTTCTCTTTGCATTGGTCATACGAGACACATGAGTATGTTTACAAAATTGTAAATAAAACACGTGTTTACATATGTTCAGAAATTCCTATCGTTGGACAGCAAAAAATCATGTGGGGTTTATGACTTGGGTGGGCAAAGACTTTAATAATAGATCGCTCCCATTGACATAAGGACCCGGGGTCACAACAATTTGTTTTTTATAAAATACAAACAAACAAGTACTAAGAAAACACAATGTAAACCACACAAAGAGACACAGAAAATAAGGGTGGGGTCTTTTTTACGAAACCCCCGAAACCCGCCGAAACCCGCCGAAACCCGCCGAAAACCCGCCGAAACCCGCCGAAACCCGATGAAACCCGACGAATCCCGACAAAGTTATGGGAAGTAAGGTGGCTGTGGGGAGTGAACCTAGAACTCAGGGAAGTGTACACCATTGGGGAGTGAACCTGGACGTTTCGGCGGGTTTTTGAAAAAAAAAACCATTTCTTTTACGAACCCGCCGAAAACCCCCCGAAACCCGCGAAACCCACAATAAAAAGCAAAATTTTGGGGAAATAGACAACTTGGGGGGTGAACCCCAGACCCGGGAAGTGTACCCAGTCGGGAGTGAACCCAACAAATTTATCGGCCGGTTTCCCCGG
>NW_027623719.1:0-9431 GCF_034508935.2 Berghia stephanieae
TCCGTTAAAAAATCTCCCCATCTCATCTTTTTCAAAAACATAAACAAGGTTTGTAAAATTAAATTATACAAAATTTTTGGGAAAAAAATGAAATTAAATTGAAGCACAAATAACCCAATCTTTTTCGCAATAGGGCAATCATACCCAAAAAATCTAAGCCAATCCCAGGAATCCCCAAAAAATTGCCATTCACAAAAAAAAGGTCCTTGCCTGCCCCAAAATTTTATATTTAGAAGGCCCCAAATTTTTTTTTTTTTTAAAATGGTCAAAACTTTGACACAAACAATTCTTAAGAAAATTTAAGTCCTTAAAGGGACTTTTTATCATTTTTTCATCATAACCAATAAATACCGGGGTGGTTAAAAACTTTTTTTCTCTATAAAGAAAATTTTTAATGTTTATTTCTTTTAGCCCCAAACATGTTTAGTGGGCTTTCCTTGGCACCGGTAAAGGTATTGTAGCACAAAAGTGGAATTTGCTTATTTAACGGGGGTTTTCTGTTTGGGTTCTTTCTAAATCTCAAATTTTTATCTCTTTGTTTATATTGCTCTTTTGGGGGAAAGCAAAAGAAAAGATGTTGATTAGTAATGCAAATAATACCCCTATACTGTTTTGCTTTGTGTGTCTTTATATTTATTTATATATTTAAAAAAAAATTTAACCATTTTTCATAATTCTTTAAAACGTTGCAGAATAACGATTTTTTAAATTTCTGAAATTTTCTATCATTTTTGTTTATGATTTCAGCTCTTTAAGGGCACAAAGAGGCTGTTATTAATAATGAAAAATACCCCATATATTCTTTTGCATTTGTGTTCATAACAAATTTATTTCTTTTCAGCTCTTTAAAAAAAAAAAATAACTTTTTCAATTTCAAAAAATTTGAACAAAAATTTAAATAATTCTTACTTTTATAAAAATTTTTGTTTTTATTTTTGGGTACTGATTAATAGTTTACAGGATTTAAAATTAGGGGCCCCTTTTTTTTTTTCCCAAAATTTTCTGAAATAAATTTTTGTATAATTGTGGTAATGTACAGAAGTGCATCAAAGAAACCCCCGTCTAACTGTTTGCCCCTCCCCCTCATCGCTCTGTTTGGGTCCATGGCCTTTTGGGGGGGGACGGAAATTACTTCCTTTCTTGAAGGGGGGAAAGGATCCTAATTTAGCTTAGGATTGTATTGTTGATGGGGTTTGGAGGTGGGAGGAGATTGGAGGTGGAGATGGTGCTGAGTCATGGTTTTTTAGGGTTTCTCTCCCGGGTACTGTGGGTTGGTGTAGGCAGGTGATGGGAAACTCCGTGAATATTGTCATAAACGGGTTAAAAATGTAGGTGGGACCTCCCGATCGTTGTCAGCCTGCTTTCCTTTTGAAAAATGGGAAGGGGGTTGGATTAGGTTTTTAATTAAAATTTTTTGGTGACGATTTTTATCAAAGAAATAATTTTTCAACGGAAGACTAAAAGAAAATTTCTTGTCTTTCAGGTGAAAAAATAAAACCTTTTTTTTTGGGAAAAGGCTTAAGTTTTATACTCAGCAAATAATTTATTTTGTTTTCCCCCCAAAAAAGGTTAGTTTTGGGAAAATAAAATTTTACCCAGTTTAAAAAAAAACTTTGTTAAAATAGAAAACGAAAAAGTGAGAAAATCAACTTGGCTTTTTCCTAAAAATAACAGTCATGATAATTACATTATCAACTGTCAAGAGCTGTACAAGACAAGCCATCTGCACAATTTCATGTTTACCTCAACAGTGAAACTAACACCGAGAATGAATTGCATTGTATTTCAATCATCTTCACTACTTACTGGTTGCATTTCAGCATCTCTTTGACCATCAAAAGCAAGGTCTGGAACTCCAGCTTGACATTGCCACCCCCTCCAAATGAAACAGTGGGGGATTTTGTTTTATGCTTGGACATCAGGCGACGGAAATTGAAACCAATGCCTGATGGAAATAATGATGGAACACTGCATGTGTTGCACTTGTACCTAGGTGGGGGGAGGGGGGGGGGGGGGGGGAGAGAGAGATACACATGAAAAGAATGTTAGAATGGTTATCAAATAAGTAACTGGAAGAAAGCAGAAATTGGTTGACAAATGTAAAAGTAAAGAGAGCCAGATCCTTACTAATGGTTCCATATAAATTGCATGAAGGCTAATCCTGACAAGTTCTAGGCTCTATCTGTAGGCAAAAGAACGAAGAATAAATGCCAGAATTTAATATTGATTCAGTAACAATACCATGTAAAGATATGGTAAAGTTACTTGAAATTGATATTGGCTACCAACTAAATTATAATTATGCAGGAAGGCCTCTCAACAACTAAACGTGTTAAAAAGAGTAGGACGACATCTCTCCAAACTAAATAAACTAACATTTTTCATATGTTTAATTTATCAAATTTTTACTTCTGTCCACATATTTGACACTTCTGCTTAAGAGCAAATACTAAGAAAATGAAAAAAAAATTATACAAGAACGTGCTCTCAGATTAATCTACAGTGACTATACTGCAATTACAAAAGAGTTATCAACAAAGGCTAAAGTTCTCCCCCTTGAAACTAAGCGAATGCAAATTATGGCAATAGACATTAAAAATTCTTCCTAAATTATCCCCAAAATGTCTAGAAAATTTAGTAACTTTCAAAGAATAAAATATGATTTTAGGCACACCAATACTGTAATGTCCCAAACATCAAAACAACCCATTTCAGTAAACAGTCATTTCATAATGCCGCTGCAGTTTTGTGGAATAATCTGCCAGAGCACATGAGAACTTAGACAGATTTGAATACATTTGAGAGGCTCTTATGACAAAGGTGGCAAATCTCAGACTAGTTCAGATCTGTTTCTGTTCCTGTAAGTATATATTTGATATTCATATTTGATGAAAAAGTGAGCCATATCAATTTTTATGTATAATATATAGTACAGTCCACTTCGGATAATCGCAACATCTTGAGATCAGCGAAAATGTTGCGATTAACCAAAGTTGAGTTTCCTGTCCAATATTGCAACATTTTACACATTATGGTAAATCAAACCAGTTTTTGCAAACATTGTTCTTAGTTCACCATAGACTGAGCAATTTGATTGAGAGAAAAAACCCATATGGCAGCCCTGTATAGATTTTGGCAAGCAAAAACAGATTTAATGCAAGGCGACATCTTATTCAGATTGGAATAACTTTCACTCTTTTGTTCTCAATATTTGTTAGAGATAAAGAGAATAGCCGTGATGAGAGACAATAAGCTCTCACCAAACCCATTGGTCAATCCCAAAACAAAGGATTTTGCTCAGTCTGCCCTTTTACAACTGACATTGACTACCTGGTTATCAAGACTATGCCCAGCACCCTCGCCTCATGGCTGCAAAACCCATACTGCAAACCCTCTGCCCTTTTTTGTCTCTAATAAGAGGGTTACCCCCACTACTGGCACTGAACCTCATCAACTCTCAACTCATGATTTCACCGATGTGAAATTATTAATGAGTTTTGTTTGTTTGATTTCTTGAATTTGCCACTTTTTGAGGTCTAAACTTTGTTGCAATTAACCAGTGACTTTTATATAGAATTAATTCCTTCACTTGGGAAATGTTGCAATTAACTGAAAGTTGAGATTATCTGGAGTGGACTGTATTTAAATTTATGTGCCAAAGTATTTTTTATTTTTATTTTTATGTCGGTGAAAAGCCTTAAAGGGCTTACAGATTAAGAATTTTCATTTATGCAGTTAGAGCACAACATTGTCAATATGCCACCAATCACCTCAATCTTACATAATGTCAGAGTCAGCAGGTGCGGAAATTAAATTTTAATGCTTATGTATTAAATTTGAGTTAACAATATACTGAATGATCTACTTATCTTGAATTCACAGATGATTTTTGAGATATCTATCATAATGTACAGTGTAATTTTGTTTTGTTTTTTTTTTAATGACAGAATATTAATAGCACAAATAAAACAAGATTTTAAAAGAGAGTCTATTCACAGAGCCATACGTGAAATCAACTTCCAGGAGGTAGTTAGTCCAAACCTTAAAATTTTATGCTGTTTCCATAAGGTTTAGAATAGTGAGGAAAATTAGTGCCATGTGGAAAGGTTCAAATTAGAATTTCTATATTAATATCAAAAGATATTATTCCATCATCACTTTTTAACATAATTCAGGAAATACTCATACACAAGATAAAATAATCTAGAGTAAGATTAATGGACAGTGTCTCAAACGAAAAGATATCATTCCACCATAACTTAAAAAATCAATTCAGGAATAATATTTTAAAATAATGTCGAAGACAAAGTCATACCCTTTCTTCCTAAAAACAACAACCATGATGATTATAGCAATTAGAGCCAGAACACAAATAGCAATCGGGACTGCAATGGAAATCTGGTCTGATGAGATGAAAAATTTTAAAACAATTAATTTGATAAATTGAGGAGATTGTGTTACTATATCTTGTAAAGTACTATGTGTATTCATGTGCATAGATATAAAAGAACATATTAATTCATTTTTTCATTGAAATAATGGACGGAAAATATGGGACTTAGACATTCATTTGTTGAATC
This sequence comes from Berghia stephanieae, assembly GCF_034508935.2. Classification (NCBI taxonomy): domain Eukaryota; kingdom Metazoa; phylum Mollusca; class Gastropoda; order Nudibranchia; family Aeolidiidae; genus Berghia; species Berghia stephanieae. The sequence continues at coordinate 4,581 of NW_027623719.1, forward strand.
TAACAGTTGGTTTTAAGTGGGTCCAACTCTGAATTCTTTTTCTTTGTCCTGTTGAGAACCAGTCGCCAAAAATCATCATAATTTATTATGGTAATTGTCTTTTTTTTCTTAACACTGGCCATTCGTAGGGATTTCTCCTAATCAAGAGGAAGAAAACTAAGGCAAATTGATAATAACAATCTAATAAATCTATTTTAATACATATTATTAATATTCAAGCTTGTGTCATAGCTAAAAATAAAAAACAATTTAAAAAAATAATAAATAAAAAAAAATCTTAATCTTATATATTCCTGTTTTAACAAATTCATGCGTTTTTAAATCATATGTTTTATCTCTAAAGAAACCAGAGATAATAATTTTGTTTGACAATGCATCCTTTAATGGACAGTGCAGAATATGATGAATATACACTTCCAATTTGTTTATCTTTTAATAATTGTTTACAATTCTTATGAGTCATGAGATTCATCAAAATGTGTACATGCACAACTAACTGATATGTCAAAATAAACAAATTGAATGTCAGAATAACTATTTGTACGATCTTCATCAACAATAATTGTAGTTTGCAGACGTATGCAAAAAAAATACCTAACATATTATTCTTTCCTTTACAAATAGGAATGAAGTGTTTAAGTTTCCAACTGTGATTTTAATATGGACTCAAATGATGAAGAGGAGAGAGATAGAGAAAAAAAAACGAAGTTGATGGAGAGGAGAAGGATCTTACCCTGTACAGAGGCTCCCACTGTGTTTCCATCTGTTCTTGCCTTAGCTGGGGATCCTTCTTGCATTTCACATAACTCTCCATAGAATCCTGGTTTCGGATTTATAATGAAACAAGATATGAAGTGAGTAGAAAAGTGCCAGAAGACAATAGATGAAATAAAAAATTTTTCGCGGCGGGTGGTGGGGTTTGAACCTGCGACCTTATTGGTAACGACAACTCCGCCTGGCAGGTGAGAGCGTGGCTCTACCGTGTGAGCTATCACGAACACAAAAATTTTCGTTTCAAACCAAAAGTCATTTCTAGATCCTCTCTCACCCACTTCTTGGATCGCCGATTCGTTCGCCACCATCGCGAGTAATTTTGACCAGCAGTTAAGCTTAATAGCCAATATTCTCATCACAAACATATAACATAGAAACGATTGAGACATTGAGTATGCTCCGGTGTATGGGGTGAATTTTTTAATTCAGAAAAGTGAGTGGAGCAGGCACTTATGTTGGTAACAACAAGATATGAAGTGAGTAGAAAGTGCCAGAAGACAATAGAGAATAAAAAAATTTTTTCGCGGCGGTGGTGGGGTTTGAACCTGCGACCTTATTGGTACGACAACTCCGCCTGGCAGGTGAGAGCGTGGCTCTACCGTGTGAGCTATCCACGAACACACAAAATATTCGTTTCAAACCCAAAGTCATTTCTAGATCCCTCTCTCACCCACTTCTGAGATCGCCGATTCGTTCGCCACCACGCGAAGTAATTTTGACCAGCAGTTAAGCTTAATAGCCAATATCTCATCACAAAAATATAACATAGAAACGATTGAGACATTGAGTATGCTCCGGTGTATGGGGTGAATTTTTTAATTCAGAAAAGTGAGTGGGCAGGCACTTATGTTGGTAACAAAAAGATATGAAGTGAGTAGAAAAGTGCCAGAAGACAATAAGAAAAAAAATTTTTTTCGCGGCGTGGTGGGGTTTTGAACCTGCGACCTTATTGGACGGGCAATCGCTGGGAGGTGAGAGCGTGGCTTACCGTGTGGGGGCTACCACGAACACAAAAAAATATCGTTTTAAAACCAAAAGTCATTTCTAATCCCTTCTCACCCACTTTTGAGATCGCCGATTCGTTCGCCACATCGGAAGTAATTTGACCAGAGTTAAGCTTTAATAGCCATATTCTCATCACAAAACCTATTTAAAATAGAAACGATTGAGACATTGAGTATCCGGTGTATGGGGTGAATTTTTTAATTCAGAAAAGTGAGTGGGGCAGGCACTTATGTTGGTAACAACAAGATATGAATGAGTAGAAAAAGCCAAAGACAATAGGAATAAAAATTTTTTTTCGCGGCGGTGGGGGGGTTTTTTAACCCGCGACCCCATTGGTACGACAACTCCGCCGGCAGGTGGGCGTGGCCAAAACCCGGGGACTATCCCCGAACACAAAAATATTCGTTTCAAACCCCCAAATCATTTTTTAGATCCCTCCTCACCCCCTTTGGAAACGCCGATTCGTTTGCCCCCATCGCGAAGTAATTTTGACCCGCATTTTAATTAATAGCCAAAATTTTTCATCACAAACATATAAATAAAACGATTGAGACATTGAGTATGCCGGTGTATGGGGGGAATTTTTAATTCGAAAAGGAGTGGAGAGGACTTATGTTGGTAAACAAGAAGAAGTGATAGGGAAAAATGCCCAAAAACAAAAGAGAATAAAAAATTTTTTTTTGCGGCGGTGGTGGGGTTTGAACGCGACCTTATTTGGGACGAAAACTCCCCCTGGCAGGGAGAGCGTGGGTCTACCGTGTGGGTACCCCGAAAAAACAAAAATATTCGTTTCAAACCAAAGTCATTTCAGATCCCTCTCTCACCCACTTTTTGAGGGTCGCCATTCGTTTTGCCACCATCGCGAAGTAATTTTTCCCCCATTAAGCTTTAATAGCCAATTTTTATCACAAACATAAAACATAGAAACGATTTAGACATTGAGTAGCTCCCGGGGTATGGGGTGGGGTTTTTAATTTAGAAAAGTGAGTGGGCACACTTATGTTGGTAACAACAAAATATGAAGTGAGTAGAAAAGTGCCAGAAGACAATGAGAAAAAAAATTTTAATGACAATGCACATAGTTAAGATTAAAGAAAAAAATAAACAAAATCTTATTGGTTTTTATAGCTTAATGTGTTTCTTTTTAAAATATTTAGATCAGTATTTGCCTTTTATACTTATTAAAATGTGATTTTTTTTCAATGTTGTGTTCTTATTTTTTTAAGAATTTAATTATCAATATAGTATGTACGTGGTCATAAAAATTAGCAAAATATATGACAGGTGACAAACAAATTAAAAAAAAAATTACCTTCAGAACAGCTCAAGAGTAAACCACATCATTATCTCCCTTAGTACAACTGCCACCATCGGGACCAACGGCATTCCTCACCAGGTGGTGGTCTGGATTTCTTGACCAATGCTGGTGAGTATAAAAATCACGTATTGCGGTGTCTACATACAACACAAATAAAGAATACAATGTGTCCAATAAAGCAATTTGAATTTACTTGTTGAAGTAACATTTCTTCCAAACAAATAGAGAAAATAAAAAAGAGAAAAAGATGAAATCATAACAAACACAGACTGAAATTAAACTCTGATAAATCTATTTGCAGGATTGCAAATTCTTAACCTGTCTTGGACCAAGAAAGAAAGAAAGAAAGAAAAAAGAAAAAAAAGAAAAAAAGAAAAAAAAAAAGAGAGAGAGAGAGAGAGAGAGAGAGAGAGAGAGAGGGGAAGAAGGGAGAGAGAAGAGAGAGAGAGAGAGAGAGAGATAGTTCATTAACATTTCACTTCTCTTATTAAAACTGTAGAGCTAACTGTATTCACATAAGAGCAATTACAGTCGCACCATTTAAAACCTGATACTTGTCAATATTTCTGCTTGTTTTGGTATAAACAGAAAGCTTGAGGTTACAATGGAGAAACATTGAGCTTTGCAGTAAAGGCTTAAAGAAAGTCATCCAAGAATTTCAAATATATAATATTGGTACAATTAATATTTCCTTGGTACCTGCATCACAGACTGTGTTCCGTGTTCCAGGAAAAAATGTGGTTCCCCCAGGACATGCACAATGTCCTCCTTGTGGTGTTGTCAGAATAGATGAGAGCAAGACATATTGCGACATGCTGATTTGACTGAATCGGGAAAGAACAGAAAGAAATATGATAACACCAAAATTCAAAGGACATTGTAAGATCATTGTTTTTTATTAAATTTTAATCTTTTCAGCATTGCAAAAAACCATCAGATGAAACTAGGGAAGAAAAAGGGAGGGGGTGGGGGACTCGTTTATAGTACAGATAGTACTAGGTCAGACCCAAAATTTGACACATGTGAAACTTAATAAAAACCCCTGTGACAGAAAAAAACAAACTCTACTCTTTTCGCATTTGCAGTCTGTTTTTTGGGGTTTTTTTTTTTTTTTTTTGTCAGACATGAATTTTTAAATTTAGTTATTAATTCTACCTAGTGTATTATATCAATTAAGATTGTCACGAGGCAAAGATGCTTGACAGTTATGTTTGCTCTGACTCAGGTATTTCAAGATGAGAAGATTTTGTTGATACTAATTCATAAACTTGGAGGCAATACGATAAAATGCGTTACAAGTGAGGGTGATTGTTGGATGCTTTTTTCCCCCTCTGAATTTCAATTTTTTAAAAAGCATTTGACTGATTTTATTCACCCACCATCTCAACCAGGAAGGCTAAAACAGATCTATATCTAAATAATGACAAAGGATCAAAAGTTAAATGCTTTCAACGGGGCGATTGAATGTGGCTTTTCTAAAAGCAAAGACTGGGTTTTAAAAATGTAATTATAAAAAAATGGTTTCAAATCAATGCTGTTCATCCAGATACAATCTAAAACTTTTAGAGGAAAATTTAAAAAAATAAATTTTTAAATGTATTTCTTCAATCAATTAAATTTAAAATTTTCATAAATCTTATTTGACCCCCAGTAGGTGTAATATAAAAATCACAGAGATGTTGTATCGATTGAGTGCCAGACTTTGCTCCCCTTTTATTTTTGGAGAAACCCGTTGAATTGGTTTTTTTTTTTTT
>NW_027623720.1:0-9425 GCF_034508935.2 Berghia stephanieae
GCTTTGCTCGGAACGATGTGATGACGCCACCGCCCGCAATGTAACCACGGGACGGTCTCCGTGGGGGCGGTGGGCGAGGTCTATAGAGACGGCCGGGGGGCGGCGTACTACCGCGGGAGGGGTGGAATCCGACGATCGCGGTGGGACGAACAAGAGCGAAGGCACCGGCCAAGAGCGCCTTCGTTGATCATGAACGAAAGTCGGAGGAACGAACGCGATCAGGTACCGCGGTAGTTCCGACAGTAAACCATGCCGACCGGTTACGCGGGGACGTCCCCTGTGGGGAAGCCTCGCGAGGCCCCGGAGAAATCAGAGTGCCTGGGCTCCGGGGGGGAGTACGGTCGCAAGGCTGAAACTTAAAGGAATTGACGGAAGGGCACCACCAGGAGTGGAGCCTGCGGCTCAATTTGACTCAACACGGGGAAGCTTACCAGGTCCGGACACCGCGTGGATTGACAGACTGAGGCTCTTTCATGATTCGGTGGGTGGTGGTGCATGGCCGTTGCTAGCCCGTGGAGCGATCCGTCTGGTTCATTCCGATAACGGGCGAGACTCTGCCCTGGCGGATAACAAACGGCGGTCAAGAGGGGTCCGTCTCACGGGTTGGGTCGGCCGTTTCGGCTCTCGGGTCGGGCGTCGGTCTTCCCACTCAGGGAGAGGCGGTGCCCCGGACCGCCGTCGCGCAGGCCGCGTCCTGCAGGGATTGACCTCGAGCAGTGCGTACGAGATGGAGCCATAACAGGTCTGTGATGCCCTTAGACGTCCTGGGCTGCACGTGTGCTACAGTGGTGGCGCCAGCCGGCGCGGTGTAGACCGTGAGCGTAGGAGTCTTCATGTCCGGGGTCGGTCTTCCTGCGAGTTGGGCCGTGAACTCGGAATGCCACGTAGTCACGGGTCAGCATCCCGTGCCGACTACGTCCCTGCCCTTTGTACACACCGCCCGTCGCTACCTTCGGTGGACGGCGCAGCCAGGGCCCCGGAGTGGCCGGCGAGACGGAGCTTCGGCTCCTGAAATCGCAGTCGTCGCGATGTCGCCCGAACTGCGCTGCCCGAGAGGGTAAAAGTCGTAACAAGGTTACCGTAGGTGAACCTTCGGTAGGATCACGTCCGATTTCGTTTTGCCCCCAGCCCGCCCGACGGGTGAAGGGTTAAAAAAACACTGTCCGGTGAGGCCGGGCTGCTCCCTGGCCGGGGAGCGGTCCAGGCCGATAAACGGGGCGGCGGCGTTGCGCCGCGAGTAACCGCGCGCGCAACGCTTGCCCCCCCCACCCTTTGTCGTCGTTTGGCCCTTAAGCGAGAGAAAATAAATACAACCTTTGGCGGTGGATCACTCGGCTCGCGCGTCGATGAAGAGTGCGGCCAGCCGTATTGAGTCGTGTGAACTGCAGCTGCCTCATTGAACATCGACGTCTTGAACGCAAATTGCGGCCGTGGGCGTAAGTCACCGGCCACGTCCGTATGAGGGTCGGCCCTACGACGTCGCCGCAACCGGTCTTCTCGGGGGGACTGAGCGGCGCGACGTGCCGTACCGGTCGGGTCTCGTCCCGACTGGCGGCCGTAGATCGAGGGCTCCCGTCTGACCACGGGAGACGTCGTCCCCACCCGGCCTCTGGGTATGGGCGGGGACGACGAATAAGACGCGCACCGAAGACGGGGAAGCACGCACGCGATCGGCTGCTTCTTCCTCAATCCTCGGGCCTGCTCGATGTACACGCGAGCGAGGGCTTCGTGGGGGTATGCGGGGAAGTAAGTATAACGACGCGCGGCGAACCCGACGGATGGGGCGATCTGCCGACCTCATATCGGACGAGGGTACCCGCCGAACTAAAGCATTTCAGTAAGCGGAGGAAAAGAAACCAACGGGGACTCCCCAGTAACGGCGAGTGAAGCGGGAAGAGCCCAGCGCTGAAACCCCCTGGGCCCGTGCCCGCGGGGAGCTGTAGCGTTCGGGTCGGTGTCGAGCGGGATCGGGAGCGCCGCGCGAGTCTTCTCGAGCGTGGCTTGCCCAGAGCGGGTGCCAGGCCCTTGCCGGCGGCGCTCCCTTCCGCCGACCTCGACCCGGAGTCGGGTTGCTTGGCAGTGCAGCCCGAAGCGGGTGGTAAACTCCACCTAAGGCTAAGTACCTGCGCGAGTCCGATAGCGAACAAGTACTGTGAGGGAAAGTTGAAAAGAACTCTGAAGAGAGGGTGCAAAGCGCGTGAAACCGCAAGGGGTAAACTGGCTGAGCCGAGCGACGTGTCCCGCCGTGGCGGCTGGTCGCCCGTGCCCCCCGCGGAGGCGCCCCGGAGACGGGGACGCCTTCCGAGTTCGGGGGTCGGGCGCGTGCCCCACCACGGCGGGTCTCCGCTGCCACCGGCACCGGGCCGTCTCGTCCGCGCGCCCTACGCGGGTCGTCGGCCTGCGGATCGTGGGCGCGAGTTGGCACGAGAGCGGTCGTATTCGGGTGCCGTGGTCGACCGCGGACAAACGGCGGCGGTTCGCCCCGGGGGGTTTCGGCCTCCCGGGCGGGCGGCTCCGGTCCGTCGAAAGGTGCGCAGCGTTATTCCGGTACCTGCCCGACCCGTCTTGAAACACGGACCAAGGAGTCCGACGCCTGTGCGAGCCGCAGGGTTTCCACTAAACCCCACGGCGAAGTGAAAGCGAGAGGCCCTCGCGGGCCGAGGGCGGGATCTCTCGGGCGACTCACCGAGTCCCCGGAGCGCACCGCCGGCCCGGCGGTCGCCGCGTTGACGGCCCTGTCGGAGCATGAGTGCAGGCGTCGGGACCCGATAGATGGTGATCTACGCCTGAGCAGAGCGAAGCCGGGGGAAACTCTGGTGGAGGCTCGAAGCGACTCTGACGTGCAAATCGACCGCCCGACTTGGGCGTAGGGGCGAAAGACCAATCGAACCATCTAGTAGCTGGTTCCCTCCGAAGTTTCCCTCAGGATAGCCGGTGCCGACGGAACGATTTTCACTCGGTAAAGCGAATGGTTGGAGGCATCGGGGGCGAAACGCCCTCGTCCTACTCTCAAACTTTCAACGGGTGAGGCGCCAGACCCGCCTCGCACGGGGCCTGGCCTAGAATCACGGGTGCCGAGTGGGCCATTTTTGGTAAGCAGAACTGGCGCTGCGGGATGAACCGAACGCCCGGTTGTGGTGCCCAACGCAGGACGCTCACGGGAAAGCTAAAAGGTGTGGGTCGGTACTGACAGCAGGGCGGTGGCCACGGAAGTCGGAATCCGCCAAGGAGTGTGTAACAACTCACCTGCCGAACCGACCCGCCCTGAAAATGGATGGCGCTGAGCGTCGGACCCACACCGGGCCGCCCCGCCAGCGGGAGGGGTGCGACTCCCCTCCCCGGGCAGGCCGGGGCGAGTAGGAGGTGCGCCGCGGTGGCGTGAAAGTCCGGGAGCGATCCCGTTCGGAGCCGCCGCGGGTGAAGATCTTGGTGGTAGTAGCAAATATTGAACGGAGAGTACTTTTCAAGGCCGAAGTGGGGAATGGTTCCGCGGGAACAGTGCATGTACGTGGGTGAGTCGGTCCTAAGGGGCGGGTTAGCTCCCTTGCTGAAGCGGGTACGAAACACGCGCCGGGCGGGCGGCCGAACGGGCGCCGCGCCTGGCCTGTCAGTCACCCTGCGACCGCCGAAAGGGAATCCAGTTAAGGTTCGCTCGGAACCGGGCGGCGGAGAACGGCCCCCCTCGTCGCGACTACGTTCCGGCGTGGGGGGCGCCGCGGCGACGCCGACAGAACGGGGAACGCTGCCGTGGGCACCGGGGAGAGCCGTCGTCTCTTTTTAAGGTCTGGTTCGCCCTGGAATCGGGTCGACCGGAGAAAGGGCTGGCCAGGCCGAAAAGCGTCGCCGTAAGACATGGCTGCGTCCGGAGCGCTCACGGCGGTCCGTGAAAACCCCGTCGAGGGCACGTCAATCTCGCTGCCCGGCCGTACTCATGTCCGCAGCAGGTCTCCTAGGTTAGCAGCCTCTGGTCCACGGAGTAATGTAGGTAAGGGAAGTCGGCAAAATGGATCCGTAACTTCGGGAGAAGGATTGGCTCTGAGGGCCGGGACGGTCGGGCTAGGGGAGGAAGCGGGCAGAACCGCACGCACCCTGAGGGACACTCCGAGGGGGAGAGACGTGCGCGGAAACCCGTGGGGGCCCCGGGCCGAGCGGCCTCGCTCGGCTGACGCCCCTTCGCGGGGCGCGTTGGCTGCGCGGGGGACAACCGACGCGACCTCCGACTCACGCTGTCTCAGAACTGTCACGGACAGGGGAATCCGACTGTCTAATTAAAACAGAGCGTCTCGACAGCCTGAAAAGGTGTTTACGGGACGTGATTTCTGCCCAGTGCTCAGAATGTCAAAGTGAAGAGATTCGCATAAGCGCGGGTAAACGGCGGGAGTAACTATGACTCTCTTAAGGTAGCCAAATGCCTCGTCGTCTAATTAGCGACGCGCACGAACGGATTAACGAGATTCCCACTGTCCCTATCTACGCCCCGGCGAAATCACAGCCAAGGGAACGGCTTGGTGAAATCAGCGGGGAAAGAAGACCCTGTCGAGCTTGACTCTAGTCCGACTCTGTGGAGGAGCGTGGGGGTGTAGCATAGGCGGTAGCGTCTTCGGGCGCGACAGTGAAATACCGCTACCCCCGCGGGACCTCCACTTACCCGACGGAGTGGGGACTCGGCGCCTTCTTGCAGGTAGGAGGCGTACGAGGTTCAGACGTCAAGCCGCCGTCGCGTCGGGCTCGGGGAGTCCACCGACTCCCCCCGACGCGGTCACGACGGCGACAGCGACCCTGCCGGGGACAGCCTCGGACGGGGAGTTTGACTGGGGCGGTACATCTTCTAAAGCGCAGCGAAGGTGTCCCAAGGCGGGCTCAGCGAGGACGGAAACCTCGCGTAGAGCAAAAGGGCAAATGCCTGCTCGACCAGGATTTTCAGTACGAATACTGGCCGTGAAAGCGTGGCCTATCGATCCTTTCGACGTTGGGAGTTTCAAGCGAGAGGTGTCAGAAAAGTTACCACAGGGATAACTGGCTTGTGGCGGCCAAGCGTTCATAGCGACGTCGCTGATTGATCCTTCGATGTCGGCTCTTCCTATCATTGCGAAGCAGAATTCGCCAAGTGTCGGATTGTTCACCCGCCAACAGGGAACGTGAGCTGGGTTTAGACCGTCGTGAGACAGGTTAGTTTTATCCTACTGATGAAGCGCCCTTGCCACGGTAATCTTGCTCAGTACGAGAGGAACGGTGAGTTCGGACCTCTGGTTCGCGCGTCCGGTCGTCAGGCCGATGGCGCCAGGCTACGTCCGTGGGAGTACGACTGAACGCCTCTAAGTCGGAACCCCGCCCGGTGAGCAAGGGTGAGCTTAGCTAGGGCCCTGAGCGTGCAGGCAACATTAAGCCGGCAACCCTCGGGTTCGTCGGCTAGTGCCGTGACCGGCCCGCTCGTCACGCGCGCTAGATCTGTGGTGCGCGTGGCTGGGTCGGTATCATCCACGTCCGTTAGGGGCAAGAAATCGCGTGCGGACCACATGTATTCCGTCGGGGTGTTGTAAGCGTTAGAGCTGTCCTGGTACGGCGATCCGTTGAGACTAAGCCCCGACGCTGAGATTTTCCCTCCAGCAGGGTTTGTCTCGGCCACCTTTCCACCCGGCACGGCACGGCCCGGCCCGATCGGCCAGCCTTCGAGTCCTTGCTCTGCTCGGCTCGGCATGCTGGCGGTGCGGCGCGCGGCGGCGGCGGGTGCGAGAGTGTCATAACACGTATAAATACATTTACTTTACTTTACTTTACTTCTTCTTCAAAGTTCTATCTCCTAGAACTTGGAGAATTTTTTTTTCTCTCCACCTGTCCAGAGGCACTAATCCGTCCAGAGGCACTAATCCGTCCAGAGGCACTAGTCCGTCCAGAGGCACTAATCCGTCCAGAGGCACTAATCCGTCCAGAGGCACTTTTAGTTTTCCTTCTTTGCTGTCTGCGAAGTAGAATTCGCCAACTGCATTTTTTTTTTTTTTTTTTTTTTTTCAATTTTGTTTTTTCCTTCCTGTCAGTCCCTTAATAGGCTTCTGCGAAGCGGAATTCGCCAACTGCATTTTATTTAGTCCCTTAATAGACTTCTGAGAAGCGGGATTCGCCATTGTCCCTTAATAGGCTTCTGAGAAGCGGAATTCGCCAACTGCATTTCATTTAGTCCCTTAATAGGCTTCTGCGAAGCGGAATTCGCCAACTGCATTTCATTTAGTCCCTTAATAGGCTTCTGCGAAGCGGAATCGGCCAACCTGCATTTTATTTTGTCCTTTAACAGGCTTCTGCGAAGCGGAATTCGCCAACTGCATTTTATTTAGTCCCTTAATAGGCTTCTGCGAAGCGGAATTCGCCAACTGCATTTTATTTTGTCCTTTAACAGGCTTCTGCGAAGCGGAATTCGCCAACTGCATTTTATTTTTGTCCCTTAATAGGCTTCTGCGAAGCGGATTCGCCAACTGTATTTTTTTTTTTTTTTATTTCCTTTTTTTTTTTTCATAATTTTTCTTTTTTTTTTTTTCGCGTCCCTTAATAGGCTTCTGCGAAGCGGAATTCGCCAACTATATTTTAAACATATCTGGTCGCTGCGCTAGTTTTCGTTTTGCGCATTAAATTTATTTTTTTTTTTTTTAATTTGGGTCACCTCATTGACATTGACCTCTGCGAAGCGCAATTCGCCAACTGCATTTTGTAGCATTCGTGCGCTGCGCTACTGTTGACATTGCGCTCATTTTCTTCTCTCTCTTACTCTCTTCTTCTTCTTTTCTCTTCTCTTTTCTCTCTCTCTCTTCTCTCTCTCTCTCTCTCTCTCTCATTTCTTTTTTTTTTTTTTTTTTTTTCGATTCCTTACTCGCTTTTGCGAAGCAGAATTCGCCAACTGTACTTTTTTTAATTAATTATTTATTTTTTTTAATATTTGGGGGATTTTTGTTTTTGTTTTCTTTTCTTCCTTAATAGGCTTCTGCGAAGCGGAATTCGCCAACTGCATCTTTTAAATTCGGTCGCTACGGTACTCTCAACTTTGTGCTCAGCTCTCACCGTACTCAGAAGGAAAACTAGTAAGTAGTGTTTTTTCCGTTCTGTTCTGTCGTGTCCCGCTCTGCACGTTAGAGTGTTGCTGTTGGCTGTAGACGCGTTGTAAAGCGCTTTGAGCACGATTGCCTGGCTCGGCGCATAGTTGAGTACTCGATAGAAAGGTTCTTTACTCGCATTCTCTCCCCGTAATCAGATTTGTTAAAACGACATACTGGCCGTGAGTAGGTTTTCTCCGTCTGTCGAGTCCCTGCTCTGCACGCTCTAAGTGTTGCTGTTGGCTGTAGGCGCGTTGTGTAAAGCGCCTTTGAGCCACGAATTTTCTGGCTACGGCGCATAGTTGTAGAACTCGATTAAAAGACACACTTTACTCGCATTCTCTCCAAGTAACAAGATGTAAAACGAATACCTGGCACGGAGAGTTAGTGTATTTCTCGTCTGTAGTGTCCCCAGCCTCTGCCACGCTCACGTGTTGCTGTTGGATGTGGACGCGTGTTAAAGCCGCTTTTGAGCACGATTGCTGGCTCGGCCGCATAGTTGGAGTACTCGATAGAAAGGTTCTTTACTCGCTTCTCTCCCCCGTAATCAGTTGTAAAAAACGAAATACCTGGCAGTGTGAGTAGTGTTTTCTCCGTCTCCTGTCGGTGTCCCGCTCAGCACGCTTAAAGCGTTGCTGTTGGCTGTAGAAGCGTTGTTTTAAAGCGCTTTGAGCACGTATTGCCTGTGCTCGGCGCTAGTTGACGTTCTCGATAGAAAGTTTCTTTACTCGCATTCTCTCCCCTAATAAGATGTTAAAAACGAATACTGGCCGTGAGTAGTGTTTTCTTCAGTACCTGTCGGGTCCCGATCTGCACGTCTAGAGTGTTGCTGTTCGTATGTAGACGCGTGTAAATCCGCTTTGAGCACGATTGCCTGGCTCGGAGACATAGTTGAGTACTCGATAGAAAGGATCTTTTCTCGCATTTCTTCCCAGTAATCCTGAAGTAAACGAATACTGGAAGTGTAGTGTGTTTTCATCGGTCATGTCGTGTCCCGCTCTGCACGCTTAAGCTTTGTTGCTGTTGGCTGTAGGAGCGTTAGTAAGCGCTCTTGAGCAACGATTGCCTGGCTCGGCGCCATAGTTGAGTACTCGATTAAAAAAGCCTCTATACTCACATCCCCACATAATAACAATAATAATAATAAAATTAATAATAATAATAATAATAAATCAATAATAATAATAATAATCACAGCCAAGGGAACGGGCTTGGTTCGAAATAAGCGAGGGGGAAGAAGGACCCTGTCGAGCTTCGACATAGTCCCGACTCTGTCGGAGCGAAGCTGTCGGGGGGAGTGTCATGTTAGCAATAGGCGGTCCGCAGCGTCTTCGGGCGCGACAGTGAAATACCGACTTACCCCCGAGGGACCTCCACTTACCGAACAGGAGTGGGGGAATACGGCCGCCTTCTTGCAGGTAGGAGGGCGTACGAGGTTCAGACGTCAAAGCCGCCGTGGTCGTGGCTCGGGGAGTCAAACGACTCCCCCGACGCGGTCACGACGGCGACAGCGACCCTGCCGGGACAGCTCGGACGGGGAGTTTGCACTGGGGCGGTACATCTTCTAAAGCAGCGAAGGTGTCCCAAGGCCCGGCTCAGCGAGGACGGATATCCTCGCGTAGAGCGCAAAATGGCAAATGTCTGCTCGACCAGGATTTTCAGTACCGAATACTGCCGTGGCAAGCGAGGCCTATCGATCATTCTTCGACGTTGGGAGTTTCAACGCCGAGAGTAGTCAGAAAAGTTTACCACAGGGATACAAACTGGCTTGTGGCGGCAAGCGTTCATAGCGACGTCGATGATTGATCCTTCGACTGTCGGCTCTTCCTATAATTGCGAAGCAAGAATGAGCCAAGTGTCGGATTGTTCACCCCGCCAACAGGGCGAACGTGAGCTGTGTTTCAGACCGTCGTGAGGACAGGTTAGTTTGATCCCGACCTCGAATGAAAGCGCCCTTGCACGGTACATCTTGGCTTGATACGAGGAGGAACGGTGAGTTCGGACCATCTGGTTCGCGCGTCCGGTCGTCAGGCCGATGCGCCAGGCCTACGTCCGTGGGAGTACGACACTGGAGGGGGAACGCCTATTCTAAGAGCGGACACCACCTCACGGTGAAGCAAGGGTGAGCCTTAGTAGGGCCCTGAGCGTTGCTAGGCAACATTAGGCCGGGCAACCCTCTGGTTCGTCGTCGGCTAGTGCCGTGACGGCCCGTCGTCAGGCGCGCTAGATTTTTTTTTTCTTTTGGTGGTGCGCGTGGCTGGGTCGGTTTCATCCCACGTCCGTTAGGGGCAAGAAATTCGCGTGCGGTACCACATGTATTCGTCGGGACCGGTGTTGTAAGCGTTG
>NW_027623721.1:0-9425 GCF_034508935.2 Berghia stephanieae
AAAAAAAAAAAAAAAAAAAAAATTTTAAAAATTCTTTACCCCCTTTGAAATTTTATTGCCGCGATGGGGTTAATAAAAAAAATTCATAACTCTGCCAGCCGTTTTATAGATAGTATGCGTTGGCTAAGAAGCTCATAAATTGCCATCGGAAGTATAAGGACCAACACACACACTGTGTGTATCCATAAGGTTTATAAGTCAGTTTAATACTGTTCAGTGAGCTTACTCATAACGCGGATGGCAAAAAAAAAAAAATATAAAAGCCCTTTAGTGACGTCATCTTCGAACTATCTATAGATAGTATGCAGATGACGTAAACTCGTCTTTGTTATTGCTTTTTTTTGTTTTGTTTTGTTTTGTTTTGTTTTGCTTTTTTTTTTTTTTTTTTTTGCCCTCCGCGGTTTATGAATAATTCTTACTAAAACTGTATTAACCGACTATAAACTTTCAAGGAAGTATAGATAGTATGCAGATGACGTCACTCAGGGCCTTTGTTATGGTTTTTGCCATCCGCGTTTGTGAGTTGTTCTCACTAAACTGTAATAACCAGACTATAAAATTTTCATGGTTCCCACAGAGTTTGTGTGTTGGTCCGTTAAACTTCCGGATGGCAATGTTGTGAACTCCTTGCCAAGCGCATTCTATTTTATAACGGACCAACACACAAAACCCCAAAGATTTTTATGTGATGGTTTATTTCAGTTGTTTGTTAGTTTTGTTGGTTGGTTGGTTGTTTTTTTTTGTTTTTTGTTTTTTTTGTTTTGATTTTTTTTTTTTTTTTTGGTGTGTTTTTTTTTTTTTTAACCTATTAATAGGGTGTGTCTGGTACAGTTTCATTCACGCCTTTTCAAATTTGAGAAGTTGCAGGTTTGAAACTGTTGGCCAGTTGGGTATAAATCATCTTTAAAAGCCCATATCTGGACTATACATTTTCTGTCTAAAAATATAAAAACATGTGTTTTGTTAGAGACCGAAAGATTTGTTTACGACGTGTTTTGGGACTAACGAGCGGCAATGGACGTGGTGAGGACCACAGAAAATTTTTTGTTTGTTTTTGTTTGTTTTTGTTTTTTGTGTGTGGCCATTTGTTTTCTCCGACGGGAAACAACATCATGTACAGGTTTGGCTTTAAAGATGGCGTACGCTTGGCTAAGAAACTCACAACATTGCCATCCGAATTTATAGTTTAGAATGCGCTTGGCCAAGGAGTTCACAACATGGCCATCCGGAAATATAACGGACCAACACACAAACTCTGTGTAACCATGAACTTTTATAGTCTGGTTAATACAGTTTGGGTGAGAACAACTCACAAACGCGGATGGCAAAAACAAAACAAAGGCCTGAGTGAGGGTCATCTGCATCTATCTATAACGGACCAACACACAAAACTATGTGTAACCTTGAAACTTTTTATAGTCTGGTTAATACAGTTTAGTGAGAATTACTCATAAACGTGGATGCTAAAAAAAATAATAAATAAATAAAATAAAGACTCGATTGACGTCAACTTCATTCTATCTATAGATAGTATGCGCTTGGCTAAGAAGTTCACAACATTGCCATCCGGAAGTATAATGGCCAACACAAAAAAAAAAAATTTTGTGTAAACCATGATCGTTTATAGTCTGGTTAATACAGTTTAGTGAGAATCACTCATAAACGCGGATGGCAAAAAACAATAACAAAGACTCGATTGAAGTCAACTTAATTCATTCGACACCTGCTGATATGGAAGGTCAATGACCGAGAAGAGGGGTACCAAATTTGCGAAGACATGCATCCCGCAAGCCCCCCAAAGACGACCATCTTTAACTTGGGAATGAATGAAGTGATTTGGGTGCTCTCCCCTGGACAATAAGTAAGTATTTTTCTAGTGTAGCAAGTGTACCCTACCCATAGCTAAAAAAAAAAATAATACAGATATTGAGCTATGAATTGATATATGTGGATAAATTTACATAAACATTAACGTAAGAATAAAATGAAAGAACAAAAAGAAAAAAAATAACCTATAAAGAAGACAGTTTGTTGAAAATCGCGCGAAGGTCCCAGGTTTGAGATTTGTTTTTTTTTCGAAAATGAGGGTGATTTTAAATCGATCGATAGTTCAATGACGAGTTTTCTGGCCAAATGTTTAAATGTGGTTTTTTCCAGAGAAAGGGCAGTATGACATGACGATCATCCAGGACGCCACTTTACCATCAATCACCGTCGCAAACCCGCCCGGAAGTTTCGCACAACGCACCGTTAAAACTAGATGCTCTTCGGTTTCGGGCTCTTTGACCACAACAGATGCACATGTTGGACATGATGAAGTGAGCGTGCCGTTTTTGCAGGTTCTCGACCGAAGCCACCCAATGTCTCCTCTTGCTGTTGGAAAAACTGCAACTTCTCCCCCAGTTTCCGAAGTCGATGCCCCGTCCCCTCTAGGGATTGAATTTTCGTCCATCTCGTAACGGGGCAGATTTGCTTTGGGTACTGGGGGTAAGATACGTTCTTCGGACTTGTGCGGCTATCTGGTCTTGTGGTATGGCACTCGCTTTGGGAAATAGGAAGGTCCTGGGTTCGAGCCTTGGAAAAGGCTCTTTTACTCACATTCTCTCACATTACTCAGGTGCAAATGAGTACTTGATCGTTAACAGCTTTATCTCTGTCGGGAAAAAATTGTAATACGCCTAACAAACATCATGTTCGTCCTACATGTAAAGTTGGTCAGGGACCCTTGTAAAGCGCTTTGAGTAGGGTTTTGTGGATATTGCGCTAATAAAAGCTCCTTTTTTTTCTTCCATCGAAATGTATATATGCATCGCATACGCTTTCTCATCTCGTCCTGAAATGGGGAGATTTGGTTTTGCCAAGGCCCTGACTTTTATCTTTTATCTTAAATCAGATGGCAAGGTCATGTCTTCAATATAGAATTAAATGGAAAAGTTCAATTCAAAAGTAAATAAATAAATAAATAAATAAAAAATGAATAAAAAAAAAGAAAATTCCTTTAATTCACCCCATATGGGAAGTTGTCTCTAGGGTCTATTCCAGGGAAAGACTGGAATAACCCAGGCGTGAGCGGCAGTGCAGCACCGCAAATTGAGCTAGGGCGAAATCTCTTACTCAAGGCCACACAGCACAGCGGCGGATGGTCGAACTCGGTACCTTTCAGGTACGAAGCAAAGACCTACCACTGAGCCACTCGTCCCGCAATAACTCATCAGCTCCCAAATTAAGGTCACACCTTGTGAGGAACAATGAAAAGTAGATAAAGAATCTGAACAAGTGTGTATGAAAGGTGCCAGACAAAAGCAAGAAAGAAAAAACAAATGGTAATGGAAAGCACGTCTACCGGTAATCAGAATGTCTGACGTTCGATACCAGTCGAGGTAGACGGTTTTTGGGATGTTATTTTTTTTTTTTTTGTTGTATTTTTCTTTCTTGCTTTGTCACCTTTCAGTCACACTTGTTCAGTTCTTTATCTTACATTGGTGCCTGCTCCCTAGTTTCTAATTAATATTTGATAGAGTGAAAAGTAGCAACAACACCGCAAGTCCCTCGGTTGAAACCTCTAATAGACAAGAAATGGAGGCGCTCACAGTCTATATGGCGGGCGAGTTTTCTTGCCAAAAGTTAAAATGCATGTTTTTTTTTTCTTTTTCTTTTCAGAGGACGACAGTATCGATTATTAATGCAAATGCGTTTAGACAAAATGTTCACATCTGCCAGTCGGATATAACGTACCCAACACAATGATTATGTGTAATCTTGAACGTTTATGACCTGAGCGATAAAATTTTAGTGAGAACTACTCATAAAACTGGCTGGCTAAAAACAATAACAAAGAGCTGAGTGACTTCAATTTCGTAACTTCTATAGACTCATTTTTCACCTCAATCATCTCGAATTGTTTTGAGGGGGGCGGGATACCCAGTTTTGGATTCTGGATTATACGTTACGTTTGGACAAGAACAAAAAAACACAACAGATTAGAGGACGTGCGATTACAGAATGTCAGCTTTGATCAACGTTTGCGATATTAAATATCGTGTGTCTTGTTACGGTAATGCCAGAAATCAAACCTGGAAGGGATTCCCGTCTAAGTGTAGTAAGGCCGAAATGCGGGACCCGTACCTTATATTATTTTTTATGATTACTTGTTGGAGATTGCCATTAATCTATTACAGAACTGAACAAGTGGGTATGAAAGGTGCCAGACAAAGCAAGGAAGAAAATTACGAGAAAAGAAAAAAAAATCCCAAAAAATCAGTCTACATCGGCAATCAAGTCAACTTAATTGATAGTTGAACTAAATTTAAATATATGGACGTCGGGCGTTTTTCACAAGTATGTTAAACCTTTACATGCAATATTCGATTTTAATCCAATCTGGTATTTTTTTTGTTACAAATATGGCAGTAACATCAAAGCAACTCGAATGTCACTTCTTTTTTGCCGCATTAAAAAAAAAAGATAATATTTTTTTAAAGAAAGAAAAACAAAAAAAAAAAAATAAAAAAAAAAAAAAAAAAAAAAAAAACCCAAGAAAACACGTTATTGCAATTTTTGGCTTGAAAACTGATCCTATTCAAATATCGATTGTTTCAAAAAAAAAACCTTCATCTTTCAAAAAACAAACAACACCTGGGACCACAAACTGGGGCCCTCTAGCCCTGTGCCTGGGACTGAGTCATAAACTGGAATCACATTTGGGTATTTGACAAGATGAAGTCGTTTAATCGATCAATATTTGTATTGGACCAGATTTCCGACTAAATTTTAAAAGGGTTTGTTTTTTTTTGTTGTTGTTATTTTTTGTTTGGTTGGTTTTTATTTTTTGTTTTTTTTTTGTTTTTTTTGGTTTGTTTGTTTTTTTGTTTGTTTGTTTTTGTTTTTGTGTTTAAAAAAAATTATTTTATCATTCTTTTTGGTTTGGTTTGTTTTTAAAGTACGGTAGTATTATTGCTCACTTTGTACTCGCAATCAGGTCAACATTAATTAATGATTGAAACAAAACATGCAAGAGTGGACGTAGGGCGATTTTTAGCAGTGACTACAAAATAAAGAGGGGTTGGCATGGTACACTCCAGGCAAGCTCTCGAATGGAACCCCCAGGACAAGAGGAAACGGGGCGTCCAAAACAGACTTGGAGAAGAAGCCTTCACCAAGATTTGAGGTCTCCAATCTTTTCCTGGAGTGAGGCAAAGATCTGTGCTAAGGATAGAATAAGATGGAATAGTGCTGTTTAGGTACTATGCTTCGCCAGGAGCCCAAAAGGCATAAGTCAAGTCCGTGAATTTTTTTAAATTTAGAAAAGTGAGTGGGAGCAGGCACTTATGTTGTAACAACAAGATAAGAAGTGAGTAGAAAAGTGCCAAAGACAATAGAGAATAAAAATTATTTTCGCGGCCGTTGGTGGGGTTTGAACCTGCCCACCTTATTGGTACGACAACTCCGCCTGGCAGTGAGAGCGTGGCTCTACCGTGTAGCTATCCACGAACACTAAAAATATTCGTTTTCAAACCCAAAGTCATTTCTAATCCCTCTCTCACCACCCCTTTTTGAGATCGGGCCCATTCGTTTTACCACCATCGCGAAATAATTTTGACCACAGTTAAGGGTTAATAGCCAATATTCTCATCACAAACATATAACATAGAAACGATGAGACATTGAGTATGCTCCGGTGTATGGGGTGGAATTTTTAATTCAGAAAAGTGAGTGGAGGCAGGCACTTATGTTGGTAACAACAAGATATGAAGTGAGTAGAAAAGTGCCAGAAGACAATAGAGAATAAAAATTATTTTCGCGGCCGTGGTGGGGTTTGAACCTGCGACCTTATTGGTACGACCCAACTCCGCCTGGCAGGTGAGAGCGTGGCTCTAACCCTGTGAGCTATCCACGAACACTAAAATATTCGTTTCAAACCCAAAGTCATTTCTAGATCCCTCTCTCACCCACTTCTTGAGATCGCCGATTCGTTCACCACCATCGCAAATAATTTTGACCAGCATTAAGCTTAATAGCCAATATTCTCATCACAAACAATAAACATAGAAACGATTGAGACATTGAGTATGCTCCGGTGGTAATGGGGGAAATTTTTAATCAGAAAAGTGAGTGGAGCAGGCACTTATGCATCGTTTCTATGTTATAGTTTGTGATGAGAATATTGGCTATTAAGCTTAACTGCTGGTCAAAATTATTTCGCGATGGTGGGTTTAACGAATCGGCGATCTCAAGAAGTGGGTGAGAGGGGATCTAAAAGACTTTGGGTTTGAAACGAATATTTTAGTGTTCGTGGATAGCACACGGTAGAGCCACGCTCTCACCTGCCAGGCGGAGTTGTCGTACCAATAAGGTCGCAGGGTTTAAACCCCACCACGGCCGCGAAAATAATTTTTATTCTCTATTGTCTTCTGGCACTTTTCTACTCACTTCATATCTTGGAAGTCAAGTCCGTGTACGATGACTAACTAAGCACGCAAGTAGTACCCATTTCGATAAGTTCCAATGGAAAGAAAATTGGTTTCGCCAATAAAGGATTAACATATAAAAATAACACAAATAATCATTTTTAAAAAAACAGGAAGAAAAAAAAGCACTAACAGTAATTCGATTTTGTGGAGAATGACTTGCTTACGTCCGTTAAATATGCTTACTTTAGATGATCTAGAATAGTCTCCTCGCGAAATAACATTAACTGATCACCAAGAAAAGTTTTGTGAGGTAATTTTAGAACAGAGCACAAACATTAAAACGTTTAGGTAATGACGAAATTTGAATTATGAAAACACTAGGTTGTGACCTTATAGAATATTTATGGCTGTGACCTTCTAGAAAAAGATGAAGAAAAGATCGTAATTAAGATATCAGGTTTATTTCTTACCCACTATATTTATAGGGGATTCTTTAAATCATGATAATGTAGCATTGCATAAAGAGCGAGTGTAAAATAAAAACAAAAAAAAAACAAAACAAAAAACAAAACCAAAAAAAAACAAAAAAAAAAAAACAAAAAAACAAAAAACAAAAAAACAAAAACAAAAACAAAAAACAAAAACGAAACAGGGCAAGAAAAAACAAGCAAAACAAAACAAAACAAAACAATCAAACAAGCAATTAAAATGAAAATAAAATAAAGAAAGAAAAACAGTTGTGACCGACGTGCACTTATTTTCAGGTCTGATAACCCAATTTCTTATGGGGTCATTGTTTCATGATAATCTCAAAAAGAAAAATGACGCAAAATATTGTCCATTACAACAATTGTTTAACTAGACCCATAAGTGGGTTCGGATGTCATGACTTGCGTATATTTGTACACGTCGGTTGTGACCAAAAATCTTAAAAAGGTAATAATGCCAGGATTTTAAAGCCGATCGCAGAGGATTCCATGCTGTCTTTTGGGAGGGTGAGGTTTCTATTTCTTGAATAAACTCGAATTTCCTTATTTTATTCAGGTTATACATGTCTTCAATCAGCTCAATTGCTAGTTTCATATTCTCTCATCCATTTTTTTTTTTTCAAATTTACATATAGCAAAGTGTACATATATGCAGGTCTGACATCAAACCCAGTTATGGTCTAATTTAACAGTGTTGTAATTGGACAATATTTGGCGTAATTTTTTTTTTTTTAGAATTCCATTACAACAATGAACCCACAACGAATTGGGTTATCAGACCTGCAAATAAGTGCACGTCGATCATAGTTAATTCGGCGGCGACGTGCACCCTACTTAATTAGCTAATGTGTAATTGAGTGCTCGTAGGGCAAAAAGTATTTCTTAAATCATTTTTTTTTTTAAATTAAACCTTTTTTTTTTTGTCATTGTACACATTTTATACATCAAAAACTGGTAAGCTTTATTTTGATATTTATCATGATGCAGTGATTTATTTCGATGATAAATTATGAGATGAAATTAAATGATAAGGCTTCAGCTTTTATTAGCGCTTTCTGCGACTCATTTGGCTCTTTTCCTAAAGATATCTGGCTAACACGAAAAGAAAAGCCCGGGGAAAAAGGAATTTTCTGGGCGGCGGCCATCGGCAGCGGTGTCCAAATTTATGATCAAAACTTCAAAACAAAACAAAGCGTGTTTAGTGTTCACCCGGGTTTCTGTACTGAACTGACTGTTTCACTCGATATTTTAAAGAGATGTTTCCAAAGGTTTATTGTTTACATAACACAAGGCATTTCGCCCCAAAACTTTCGAACTTTAAAGACAGTGTTCGATGGAATTGCAGGTGAGCTCATTACTACTCCCACTCACTCTCATGTTCCGGCCCGGACTCCTCCACCTGACATGAGCCCCGAAGACTCGCGCTTCTTACTTTCATCCCACCTTGACCCAAGGGTTTGACAGCATATAGCTTTGTAAAAGAGGGATCAAGTTGATTCTCCTTCTATTTTCTATTGTTTTTACACAGCGGTTGACCATTGACATTCAATTTCAACTTTAAAAAAAGAGCCGCTTTGGCTTATTAATATTATTTGTCCTTGAGCCTTGTGTCGTCATTGTGATTGTTTATTTTATTTTATGGCGCTTCAATTTCAGCGTCCATTACTATTAATATATAAAAAAAAAGACATGATGAATAGTCAAAGTCAATGCCAATATCATCAAAGTAATAGACAAATTCAAGTGTTTTACAAGGGGTCCCCAGCCAACTGCAACACTTAACAGTACACGTAGTACAATTTTTTTTTCCAACAAGACCATGCCAGGTACTCATTTACACAGGAGTACTGTGAGAAAATGTGAAAAAGAGCCTTTTCCAACTGTTAGCTATGCACTGGCAGTGTCATATACATAGTAGAGGCACAAGACTTGGTAACAAAGGAAACATAGTCCAAGTCCAACTGACCCAAAGTACCAAAGCCAAGGGGATAGACAGGATCAAACAACATTTACATACTAAATATTAGTACAATCAAAGCCACTAAATTGGAACAACTACGGATTACACATTTAAATAAAATTAATCCCAATTTATCTGATTCGAACCAATGGCCTTCATGATTGGAAATGGAACATTCTAATCAGACTACACACAAGTAGTAATGCTAGTGCTACTAGAGAGTAGCATTGTAGTGATATTCTGACATGGCGCTCTTTTTGCCAAAAAAAAATCCCAAATTTTGCAAGCTAAAAAACAGCAAGATTTGCTCAATTTTGCGATTAATTTTCCTCAAAAACCCATACTAGTTCATGAAAGAGAAAAGTATTTATTTGTTTTTAAGGGTTTCACAGCGCTTGCAACAAATGAAATGTAAGGTCATATACACGCTTTCTTTTAATTTCTTTTATATTTTGTAGGGTTTAAATTTCTTATAATTTGTTTACAACTCCTTTTTCCCCAAAGATGATGCTTTTGTGTGCAAATTTGATGCTATAGAAAAGGAGGACCCGATTCAGCAGTTTTTCC